>NC_091992.1:23598394-23898394 GCF_044704955.1 Pristiophorus japonicus
TGTCAAATCAAATTAAGGTAACATTTTGTTCCCTGTTGAAATGATGCACTCCAGTCCCTCCAGTGCCCACCTCTCACAGAAGGCCACGTGCTCCATCTCCAGGGATACCCTGGCCCGAACGTAGCCACGGAAGAGAGGCAGGCATTCGGGCTGAACAACCTCCTCGACTACCCTCTGCTTGGACTAGTTAATGACCACCTTGGCCAAGCCCAGGAGCAGTCCTACGAGGAGGCCCTCCGACCTGCTCACTCCCCTCCGCACAGGGTGCCCAAAGATCAGGAACGTGGGACTGAAATGCAGCCAAAATTCGAGGAGCAGCCCCTCAACAGCTCTGCAACTATTTTGTTGTAATCTGTTAAAACATAAATCGTTAACTCAAATGCCCCCTGATTAAAGGAGGGGGGGGCACTAAAAGATAAACTTTCAAACAAGTGCCCCCTTGTATATTTTTTAGGGCACCAACACACAAATTATACAAGTGCCCCCTGGCTAAAAGGCAGGGTGGGGGGGGGGGGCGGGGCGGTGCGGGGCACTAAAACCGACACACGTAACAAATTAAATTTTCGACGTTAAATCAAATCAAAATTTGGTTGCCGGGGTGATGATGCACTCCAGTCCCTCCGGTGCCCACCTCTCGCGGAAGGCCGCGAACGTACCGGTGGACACTGCATGCTCCATCTCTAGGGACACCCTGGCTTGGATGTAAGCGCGGAAGAGAGGCAGGCAGTCGGGCTGAATGACCCCCTCGACCGCCCGCTGCCTGGACCGGCTGATGGCCCCCTTGGCCGTGCCCAGGAGCAGTCCTACGAGGAGGCCCTTGGACCTACCCGCTCCCCTCCGCACAGGGTGCCCAAAGATCAGGAGTGTGGGACTGAAGTGCAAACAAAAATAGAGGAGCAGCCTCTCTACAGCTCTACAACTCTTTTGGTTGGAAACAAAATTAAACAGTTAAATCAAGTGCCCCCTGATCTGGGGAACACTCCAAATAGTTTACAAGTGCCTTTTTATTTTTGTTTTTGTTTTTTTTTGCTTTTTTTTGGGGCACTAAAATCACAAATATATACAAGTGCCCCCTATAAAAGTGGAGGGGGGCACTAAAACCTGGCAATAAAACAAATTAAACTTTAAAACATATAAAATCAAATTAAAATGTGGTTGCCGGGGGTAATGATGCACTCCAGTCCGGAAGGCCGCGAGCGTACCAATGGACACTGCGTGCTCCATCTCCAGGGACACCCTGGCTCGGATGTAAGCGTGGACGAGGGGCAGGCAGTTGGGCTGAATGACCCCCTCGACCGCCTGCTGCCTGGACCGGCTGATGGCGCCCTTGGCCGTGCCCAGGAGCAGTCCTACGAGGAGGCCCTCGGACCTACCCGCTCCCCTCCGCACAGGGTGCCCAAAGATCAGGAGTGTGGGACTGAAGTGCAAACAGCTCTGCAAACCTGTGAGCATACTCACAGATGCATACATTACGATTGGTTCATGTCCCGATCTGATGAGATCCCATTCTTAGCTTTGGGAAAGGTACTAAAAAGTTGCTCCTTCACAGGGAGAGAGGAATTGTCTCAATGTGAGTTACTCCAGTCATTTCTTCACCATCTCCATATATTTAACACAAGACTGTCATTTGTAGAGCTCTGGATGAAGGTTTCTGCTACCAGAGACAGTATATGTTGTATGACTGGGATGGTCTAGCAGAAGTAAGCAAAAAAAAGCTTTAAAATGGAAGGGGGGAAGATCCATTCTTTTCTCATCAAACGTTCATTTTGGGACTACAAATATACATGTGTGTGAGAGGTTGTTGCGCTGTGCTTCTGTTTTTTTTAACCTTCCTAGTCTCTCATCTTTAAGTTTTCCTTGAAAGAAAGAAAGACTTGGATTTATATAGTGCCTTTCATGACCACCGGAAGTCTCCAAGCACTTTACAGCCATTGAACACGTTCCATTACACAGCAGAGAGGAAGGATCAATGGCACAGAGTGGAGAGAGGACTCAGGAGAAATTCCCGAATGCAGGGAGTTATTAGAACACGGAATTCTTTGTAACCAAGAGTGGTTGAAGCAGGGACCATTGCACCTTTTAGGAGAAGAGTCGGTAAACATTTGAAGCAGAGTAAGATATGGGGAGGGACTAGGGTGGTGGGATTAGTTTTAGATTCCTCCAGCAAAGAGCCAGTATAGACATGATGGGCCAATTGGACTCTGTGTTCGGTAATCTCCGGTGATTGTATGGTGGCCTGCTCCCAGGCCTCAGCTATTGTCCAACCAGGCCACTTGGAGAAAAATCATGGGTAACTTGCAAAAGTGTCTCACCCCTGCTTGCCGCCTCCTCCAGTGTCATGGCTGAGACTGGAAACTCATTGTGTCGGCGGGTTCTATGTGTAGTGAATAACAACAACAACTTTTATTTATATAACGCCTTTAACATAGTAAAATGTCCCAAGGTGCCTCACCAGAGTAAGACAAAACAGATAAATTTGACACCGAGCCACATAAGAAATTACTGCAGATGACCAAAACCTTGGTTAAAGAGATAGGTTTTAAGGAGCGACTTAAAGGAGGAAAGAGAGGCAGAGAGGTTTACTGAGGAAGTTCCAGAGCTGGGGACCCAAGCGCCTGAAGGCCCGGCCACCGATGGTTGAGCAGTTATAATCAGGGACAGCCATTCTATTGCGCAACTAATTGACACTTCAACATCCTACAATACACACTGTGCTTCTGTTTATATCTGGAGATGTCCATATAAATCACAAGGATTTTATTGTTCATAAATTGGTCGTTTCCATTAATACACTCGAGCTACAGTTCCAGAGCGGAGTTAGGCAACCCTTTGCTTTGGGCAAACTCATAGCAGGATGTGTGGTGACAGAATGAATAGGCTGATTCCTTGCCATTCTCTAGTTGTTGTAACCTTGACACTTTTCTATAACTGCGTTTATAAATACAACCAAAGTATTCAACCATTTCATGCTGTCTAGTGCAGAAATATTAGAACACTTCCCAAGATAAAAAGCTGGTTTGAGAATAATGACCTGCTCAGGCACTATTACCTCGTGGCATATATCAGCGTAGTACCAATTCTTAACTCTAATAGCCTCATGCTGGGAAGCTTTTATGGTGCAAGGATCACTGTATATCATGCAAGTGATGGTTGATAGTGCATTTGTATAACTTAAGCTCATCCTTAATGTCTGACACCTGAAACTAAAGGGGTCACTGTAAAATCCACCTGTTCTGTACAAGCTCTGTGCATGTGCCATCTTGAGCCCTGGCACGGGGATTGGATGAGACTCTTGCCCCTCCGGTGATGCCCCACTTGGTACGCATTAATTCGCTGTAAATGCTATTGGAGCCAGTCAGTTGTGCGCAGTTTGTGATGATCCAAATGAATGCTGAACTTAAGTGTTTGGATCAGCATGAGGGGGCAAGTGGGACATCCAGAATCGGCAGCGGCAGGGTGGAAGGGAACAAATTTGTCAAAAATAAATGGGCCATGAATTCAAACTGTGCTGTTGATACTTGGATAGTCTTAGATGCAAGATGGATTTCGTCTCCACCAAGTTCAACTGGCTTGTGCTGCACCAGTAATTAATAATTTATATTGTGCACCTCGGATTTTGTGTGACGCCCCTTTTAATGTTGAAGCACTTTATTTGGTTACGCGTTGAAAAATGTAAGGTTTGTTTTAAAGCAATCTAATTGCGATTTTCATAATTGCCGGCAATCCTGTTGCACCCCACTCGTTTGAGAGGAATCACGACGGAGCCAACTTTGAAGAAAAGCATACAATGCCTCAGATTATGGAAAACGATCCTTTGTGTTCTAATTAACACCCCAAATCACTGCAGTAATCTGCCTAATTCTAGCTGCTACTTTATTCTCGACAAAGATGCTGATTTTAGGATTACAGAAATGTTACCAATTAAAAATATTTCCAGTTCAAGCAACACGGGCGCTAATTCAATTTATTAAACATACAGTAGTATAAAAATAAAGTGTTGGTTTTGAAGGGCTCATTTTTATTCTGTCATTTTCTATGCAGCTCTTCATCAATTGTAGGGCCCAACAATAGATAAAAGTTTAAATTGGAGGGGAAAAATACTTCCCCAGTGGCTGCATTGCTAGGAGGATTTTGTGCTGCCTCTAGGTTTTCTAATGGTCTCGGATAAATTAGTTATCTGTATTTGGGATAGCAAAAGAAAGAATGACTTGCATTTATGTAGCGCCTTTCATGACCACTGGATATCACAAAGTGCTTTGCAGCCAATGAGGTAATTTATTTGAAGTGTAGTCACTGTTGTAATGTAGGAAATGCAGCAGACAATTTGCGCACAGCAAGCTCCCACAAACTGGAATGTGAAAATGACCAGACAACCTGTTTTAGTGATGTTGATTGAGGGATTAATATTGGTTCGGACGCCGGGGATAAAGCCCCTGCTCTTCTTCAAAACAGTGCTATAGGATTTTTGACGTCCGCCTGAGAGGGCAGACGGGGCCTCAGTTTAACGCCTCGTCCGAAAACCAGCATCTCCGACAGTGCAGCGCTCCCTCAGCACTGCACTCGAGTGCCAGCCTAGATTTATGTGCTCAAGTCCCTGGAGTGGGACATGAACCCACAACCTTCTGACTCGGAGGCGAGTGTGCTACCCACTGAGCCACAGCTGACAAAGAACACAATTATATTCAGCAACCCCAATTTGTGTTTGTTGAAAATTGACCCTCATTGACCCAGTCATCCTCGACTCTGGGGGACTGCCTAAGAAGAAGCCTATCCAGTGAGCCCTGGATGAAAGTGAACATCAGGTAAGGCCAGGTTTGCTGTAGCTGCCTGTGACACATCTCAATCCTGTTTTCACCTGATGTCCTGCAGACACTCACATTCCAGTATCAACACTCTGGTAAGGTATTGGAGCTACCGTGGTACTATATTCTAATGTGTATTATACCCTCAGGAGAGAAGTACGTAAGGGGAGAAAGTTGGAGATAGAAATTCAGGGCTGAATGAGCTCTCTGGTCACAGAGGGAGTCTCATTTGCATGCATCTGTACATACAGTACCAAGTGAATACGAGACAGATTTTGCATGTGTCACATGCTGTAAAATGGTACGTGTGTGCACATTTATAGCACCGATCTCTGCAGATTGGAGGGGAAAGAGCAGGGGATACAAGAAATAATCTTTTCGAGAAGTCTATGGGGAAAAGTAACAAGCTGAAAGCCTGAATGCCTGATAATTACTCATGCATATATTATGGCAGAGCTTGTCTATAGACTGTCTTACACAATTAGTGAAGGCAAATAAAACATTCCCTAAGGCCTCTCTGTTGCCCCAACGAGTTTATCCAGTGAATAGCTGATCCATATAGACCAGGAAGGTCCTGGGCTTGATGCCCAGGATGTGTTGTGTTGGCTGATCTTGACTGGAGCAGAGGTAGGGCTGCTACATTAGGTCTCAACCCATGATTATGGAGAGGGAAAATCGACCAGAGTTTGTGCTCCAGCAGCTGTGTGTGTGTGTGTCTGTGCACGCACGTGCGTTAATGTCCAGTGAGATGGGGACTGTGCTCGGGAATGATGCCCCCTATAGTTGAATAGGCTGCCACCACTCACGAGGGAGGCTGCCACAAGAACTTGGGCAAGGCAGTCAGGAATAACCAGCACCCATTGAACTGTACCTCACTAGAGTCAAAGCTTCAGGAGAGGAAGGGAGAAATTTAACAGGAAAAAAAATCCCTTGTTTCCTTGATACTGAGTAGTAGGTGTGTTATTAAGATAAGGATGTGTAGAACCAGAAGAGACCATTACAATCGACCCGACTGGTCCAATAATTGAAAAGTACTACATTTTACTCTTTTTCTCATACCCATCAATTGCTTTCTTAACCAAATATCTACCAAGTTCCCTCTTAAATTTGCTGATATAATCAGCCACAATTGCATTTCCAAACAGTCTGTTCTATAGATTCTGTGCACAGATTTGATCTCCATACCGATGGAAGGAAAAACTTGCCTTAGAAGGAGGTACAACAAAGGTTCACTAGATTGATTCCTGGCATGACAGGGTTGCCCTATGAGGAGAGAGTGTGTAGAATGGGCCTATACTCTCTGGAGTTTAGAAGAATGAGAGGTGATCTCATTGAAACATATAAGAGTCTGAGGGGGATTGACAGGGTAGATGCTGAGAGGCTGTTTCTCCTGGCTGGAGAGTCTAGAACTAGGGGGCATAGTCTCAGGATAAGGGATCGGCCTTTTACGACTGAGATGAGGAGAAATCTTTTCACTTAGAGTCATTGAGTATATTCAAGGCTGAGATCAATAGATCTGTGGACTATAAGGGAATCAAGGGATGCGGGGATCAGGCGGGAAAGTGGAATTGAGGTCAAAGATCAGCCCAGTGGCGTAACTACGCCAATGCAGCCAATGTAGTGGCACTGGGGTCCTCGTCTGAACTTTAGGATTTTTTTTTCAAACTTTTCATTTTATAGGGTTTTCTGTCCTATTTCACTTTTGTTCGGTTCAATTTTGCCTAATATTTCCTTATCTTAAAAATGAATTATTTAATTAAAAAATTCAGTTCAATTTTGCTTCTGTTCAGTTCAATTTCGTGGCAAAAATTCCCTAACCTCCAAAAATGAATTATTTAATAATTGTTTTTGATTCAATTTTGCTAAAATTTTAAATAACAATATAAATCAAATAGTAATATGATATTTAATAAGTAACATTTTAATTAATGTGGCTTCTGTTTAAAGACATCCTAATATATCTTTTCATGTTGCGGTAATATCTACCACAATCCCCTGATGTTACAGCACTAAGGCCTTCTTCCATCTTGGTGAAGAAGGACTCTTCGCTATCGGGTACTCTTTGACGATTTTTCCACTATTCCTGTTGTTAAGTATCTTTTTATAATACTTCTCACTGTACTGCAAGATAATCCCTCGTATGCTGCAATTTCAGAAACTTTCCACCTTTATGATTTTTTTAATTGTTTCTCGTCGTTCATTAGTTATTTTTACGTAATTTTGACGAGTTGTTGGAGTTGAATGTTGATTTGTTTCAGTGTTCATTTTTAGGGTAAGTGAAATTGAACCGAACAAAAGCGAAATTGAAATGAATTTTTTAATTAAATAATTAGTTTTTCAGATAAGGAAATATTTCGGCGAAATTGAACCAAACAAAAGCGAAATAGGACCGAAAACCCTATGATTTTTTTTTTGTAAAAAAATGTAAAACTATTTTCTTTCAGATGGAAAATTTAATGCAACGGTTATTAATTAATAAAAGTCTATGCTCTATATTTTATTTATAACATTACAATTTCGAACATCTGTATTTAAATTATATCTAAATGAAGTTATTTTATATGTTTGCATTGGGGCCCACATCCTCCAGTTATGCCACTGGATCAGCCATGATCTTATTGAATGGCGCAGCAGACCGGAGGCCCTGTACTGTCTACACATGCTCTTATTTATTTATGTTCTTAAATTGCACTCTCTGGGCTCAATTTTCCCCAGTCATTTGCACCATTCTTTTGGAGCAGGCTGCTCTTTATGGCCTAAGTGGGGAAACTGTGGTTTTTCAAATCAATTTGCACCAGTGTAACTCAGTTAGTTACGATTTTTTTAGGTCAGTTTTATTTTCAGCCAAAGGGGGGGGGGGGGGGGGGGTAACCTGCCATACACGCCAATTCTCGCCAATTAGGCAAGTTTGGCCAGTTGAGAGTTACTCCAGTTCTGCTTAGGCCAGCGTATGTGGCCTCTGCAGAAAAACCTTCCGGAGAGCTAAGGAAATCGATGCAGCAGATGCACGGACACACTAAACGAATTGAAAAATACACAGCAGCAACTTGCCTCCGACCCCACTCGAAGGGCTTCCCAGTCCGGTCGCATTCTTGGTCGCCGGTTCAGAGAGAGCGAGAGAGAGAGAGAGTCCGGAGATCTAGAATGGGAACGGACTGGGAAGCCCTTTGGGCGGGGTTGGAGGTAAGTTGCTGCTATGTGTTTTTCAATTCTTTTAATATGTTGGGAGCTGGCTGTATACTTCACTTTGCAGCCTCAGCTCATATTGTGTCCCTGGTTACCATGGCAAATCTTTTTGGCGCAGATCAAGGCTCCGCCCCCCAAAACTAAAGGTTGGGTTATGCCACGCTAAAATGAAGAAATCCAACGGGGAAACTAAGAATATATTTTTTTGCCGTATATAGGCCCAAAGAAATCGGACATAACTCTTCAAGTACGCCAAATAAATGCTTTGGGGAAAATTGAGCCCTATCCCTATCTCTGTAACTTCCTCCAACCTAAAACCCCTCGAATGCTGCATTGCTCCAACTCTGCCCTTTTGTGCATCCCTCCCCATTCTCTTTGCCGTAGCTGTAGCAGCCATGCCTTTAGCTATCTCGGCCCTACACTCTGGAATTCCCTTCCTAATCCTCTCTGCCTCTCCACCTCCCCGGTCTCGCCCCCTCCCCAGTCTCTCCCTCGTCTCTCCACTCCCCCTCCCCAGTCTCTCCCTCGTCTCTCCGCTCCCCCTCCACCTCCCCAATCTCTCCCCCTCCCCAGTCCCTCCCGAGTCTCTCCCCCTCCCCCTCCCCAGTCCCTCCCCCTCCCCAGTGTGATGCCCAGAATTGTACACAAGACTCCAGCTGAGGGCCAACCAGTGGTTTATAAAGGTTTAGCATAAGTTCCTAAGGATATTTGCTCTCTCTCTCTCTCTCTCTCTCTCTTTTCTGTTAACTTTTTGAACTATTCTTGCTGAGAAAGTTAATGGTTTATAAAGTTGAGGGTAAAATGTAATCTTTGAAGTCTAATTACCTGGAGAAAATGATTTCCTATCTGCGCTTGCTATCCATAGACCCATTTTGATGTGAGATTTGAGATGTGAGCTCCTGCAGTATATCCAGTCACCAATAGAAAAGGCAAGAAATGCCCAGCAGACTTGTCAATCTCTGAAAAGAAAAAAGATACAGGCCCATCATCAGAATGATATTGAGTTATTTTTGACAGTTCTTCGATTGTTATTCCAGGTGAATTACATGAACTGAGCCATTCAGCAGCACGGAAGCCAACCAATGTCTTTTTAGGAATAAAAACAGAAAATGCTGAAAATCTCAGCAGGTCAGGCAGCATCTGTGGAGAGAAAGCAGAGTTAACGTTTCGGGTCGATGACCCTTCGTCAGAACTGGAGAGTGTTCGGGAAGAACAGATTCTTAACGAGCACTGAAAGGGGGAGGGGAAGAAAGAACAAAAGGGAAGGTCTGTGATAGGGTGGAAGACAGGAGAGATTAGAGAGACAAAAGGGATGCTGGGCCAAATTGAAATGGTAATGACAGAAGTTAGAATCTGTTCTTTCCGAACACTCTCCAGATCTGACGAAGGGTCATCGACCCGAAATGTTAACTCTGCTTCTTCTCCACAGATGCTGCCTGACCTGCTGAGATTTCCAGCATTTTCTGTTTTTATTTCAGATTCCAGCATCCGCAGTATTTTGCTTTTGTATTAATGTCTTTTTAGGGTCTGTGAAAAAACAGTAAAATTGAACTTTAGAAACTAATTCATGGACCTTTACAGAAAGGCTTTTGCTCATTGAAGTGGTCACAGATACTGGTCTAAATCTTTGTTTTTTGATTGACAAATCAAGGCCAATATCGATTATGGTTTGGGTCACACTAGGGTAACCTGGTAATGCTCTAAATAAGATAGCTTATGAAGATACTGCACTTGGTGAGACGTTTTTGGCTGCTTGAGATTACTGCTGATTGCTGTTAGCCCACAGTTGAATCTTTTATTATGGAACATTAACTTTATTCAGCCCTAACTTGAGTGTTCAGCTGGAACATTTTATTTTCTCAATAAGTTAACTTATACCTGAATGCTCAGTACAAATTTTGGCGCAATCTATTTGTTATAAGCAGTGGTTATACATATCAGCCGTGGCTCCGTGGGTAGCACTCTCCCCTCTGAGTTAGAAGGTTGTGAGTTCAAGTCCCACTCCAGACATTTGAGCACATAAATCCAGGCTGATACTGCAGTGCAGTGCTGAAGAAGTGCTGCACGGTTAGAGGTTCCATTGTTTGAAGAAGAGCAGAGATCTCTCTGGTGTCCTGGGCAATATTTATCCCTCAACCAACATCACCAAAACAAATGATCTGGTCATTACCAAGTTGCTTGTGGGAGCTTGCTGTGTGCAAATTGGCTGCTGCGTTTCCTACATTACAACAGTGACTACACTTCAAAGGTATTTCAGTAACTACTAAGCAATTTGGGATGCTTGAGATTGTGAAAGGCACTATATAAATGCAACTTCTTTATTTCTTCCATTTTGGTTACAGTGGAATTTGTTTAGTTGGGGTATTCAGCTCCTCCACTGCCCCCCTCCCTCCAATTTGGTCATATCTCCTACAATGTGTGACTCTACCCACATCTTTTGCTTCCAACCTCATCTGCACCTGACATCAACAATGAAAGTAGCTTTATATTTAACTGGGATGAGATGCCCCAATATGCACACTGAAACAAAGCTGGCAGGAGTCTCGGTAAAGTGAGAGGGAGCGAAAACAAGACCTTCTCCCACCCCCCCCCCCCCCCCAGGAGCAGCAGCAGCAATGCGTGATGGCTCAGACACAAGATCTAAAGTAAGCTTTCCTGCAGTAGTAACAGGCAGGTGTGCAGCATGTGTGAAGAGATCTGCAAAGACCAGGTGGGAGAAAGTCACCTGCATCTTGTGATATGCAGCGGCCGGCGAGAAAAACAACCTCTCACAAGAAAATGAAAAACTAGTATTATCAGTCAGACGGGTCCAACCTCCAGCCTTCGGGACCCCAAGCCCTAACAATCCCCCCCCCCCTCAAACCCCAGGTGACTCAATGCTATTTCTGCTTACATTTCTTATTCCCTCTTCGCCCTGTTTGAATTTTGTGGGCTCGAGGTCTGTTTCTAACACCGTTGCCTCACTGCGGGATAAATTGTAAATTAGAACATCAAGATCTGTTGGTCTATGCAGCTTGGGAGAGACGGAAATTACATCTATTTACGGATTTAAAATAGATGTGTGGCCCTGAGGCGCCGTGACAAGTAACACTACGGACCATGGCGAAAACATGGATATCAATGGTCAATCAATGTTTATTAAATTGCGTTGCTGTCGAGCCAGGAGCATGAGTGTTCTTCTGGCTGCACAACAGTACTGTGGGCCCCTGCCAATGCGGGCTCTCCTCCCCCTCGCCACCACCCACCCCCCGCAAATCTGCCTCTCCAGAGTTCCCCTGCGAAGGCCCTAACTGGTGAGCAGCATCGGAATGCCACATTGGCATCCGCAAGTCGCTGGCTCTATGTTAGTGAGGCCTGAGGCCTAATATTTGGTGAGCCTTACTTGGCCTCACTTTGCTTCGGTTTCCAGCCCTAGACTAATTTCGGGCCCTGAATTTCTGCGAAAGCTATTTGAGTCATGGGTCATTAATTATGAAGAATAACAGGAATTCTTCTGGTTTTCGTGTTTTATTAAAAGATGTATTTCATCCCATTGGATATGTTTCAAATGAAAGCCAGGCCCAGAACTTGAAATCCATAATTTGACATAAATGCATTGGAAGCCAGAGACTGGCTAAACGTACTCACAACAAATAAACCTCCCATGTTAGACAGTCTGTTGTCAGATAGACAAGGGATGATATTTGTGAGGAGCTGGTAGTTATTATCAGTTATGTTGATGAACACCATTCATAAATTGGACATGGGTGAAAGTGGTGCCTATTTTAAAAATGACTGACAAAAATACACAGCCTCACTTCAGATAGACGGATTAATGGTGGGGAGGGGGGGGGGTGATTTTCAAGTAGCGGACTTGGACGCAAGGTTGGCAGAGTGGCTGTTCTGTCTGCCTGTTTGTGCCAGCATGAGACCCGAGTCATTTGAGGCCCAGGCTTCATTCTCACACGGGTGAACCGCTGCAGCTCACCGTTTCTGGAAAGAGGGAAACCACGAGGAAGGTTCTGAATGGGCCGGCAGTGGGCGGGAGATTTTCTGGGGGCCTTTTTCAAACAAATTGGAAGCTTCCTGAGCCTCCGACAGACCCTTTAAAGACCATTGGTTAGGCCGCTCAGTGCCTGTCACAACTGAGAAGAGGGTGAACAGCGCACGCTCCACCCGTTTGTATCTGAAAATTGCAATCGTGGTTCTTCATAAGAACATAAGAAATAGGAGCAGGAGTAGACCATTTGGCCCTTCAAGCCTGCTCCGCCATTTAATAAGATCATGGCTGATCTGATCATGGACTCAGCTCCACTTCCCTGCCCGCTCCCCATAATGCTTTACTCCCTTATCGCTCAAAAATCTGTCTATCTCTGCCTTAAATATATTCAATGACCCAGCCTCCACAGCTCTCTGGGGTAGAGAATTCCATAGATTTACAACCCTCTGAGAGAAGAAATTTCTCCTCATCTCAGTTTTAAATGGGCAGTCCCTTATTCTAAGACTATGCCCCCTAGTTTTAGTTTTCCCTATGAGTGGAAATATCCTCTCTGCATCCACCTTGTCGAGCCCCCTCATTATCTTATGTTTCAATAAGATCACCTCTCATTCTTCTGAACTCCAATGAGCATAGGCCCAACCTACTCAACCTATCCTCATAAGTCAACCCCCTCACCTCTGGAATCTCTGAATTCAACCAGCCTTGGACCCAGTAGTTGTGGGTGTGGGAGGAGGCAGGCTGTTTGCCCATGTACAGGCCCGCCTGAATATTATTCTCAAAACAATTAGCAGCTTTAACCAATATAAATACACTTGGCAACTGTAAGCGAAATAAATTCCACACCAAGTCCAAGTACGGTGAAGGAAAACGTCACAGTTTATTCATACAGAGCGCTCTGGGAGAAGTGGGGAAACTCCACAGCTTCGCCACACTCTTCTCTCCGAGCGAAGTTTTCAAGTTACAATTATACCTTTGGGGGCGGTCCCGCCCCCTTACACCATTGTCCAATTATCTAACATTTTTGTAACGTCTTACCCGAAATGGTAATGCTATGACAATCTATCTTTAATTGTGGTAAGTCAAAGGTTAACTAGCAGGCGCAGACACAAGTGGGGTTAGTTCCCCGCATCAGCAGAAAAACAAGGAACTATCTTCCTGTTATTAGTACAAGCGATATACATCTGTTTGCCTCTCCAACCGTCCATTTTCCTACTTGCCCTATCTTCATGACTCAGGGTCAACGAACGTTGGGGTCTAAATGTGTCTTTTGTTTTAAGCAGGCAATTTGTTGCTTGAACGTTTACATGGTACAGTACCAAAAACAAGAGTATTATAAACTAAGAGATAATTCTTCCACAACAGTCCCTCCTGTTGATCTTTTCCCATCTCATGCGGATAAGAACAATCCAATCTTACATCCGAACTGCCTCATCGTCTTGTGCCAGGGTCCTTGGGCGAGCCTGGAGCTGGTGGTACTGCTGCAAATAGAGGTGCAGCTTCTGATATGTTGTGGGTGGAAGTCGGGTTGTTGTATCGTTGATGTAAGTCCCGGCAGCTATGGGTATCGTGGTACATAACTTGGACATACATATCTTAATCATCATTACCGCAAGGTACAAGGCCGGGCATATGCCCACAATCAAAATCAGCCCCTGTACAATACTTTGTCCCAACTTAGACATCCATCCCCCCAGCCAGCCAACTTCACCATCCGGGGTGGTTAGTTTCCTCACTTCTCTCCTTATGTGGTCGGCTAGGTTGGTTATATTCTCCGAATTATCGGGTATATAAGTGCAACATTCGGCCCCAATCAATGTGCAAGTGCCTTCATTCTGGGCCAATACGTAATCTAGGGCCATTCGGTTCTGAAGTACGGTAGTACGCATGGCTACCATTTCAGCTGTTATGCTCTCCATCGCCTCGGCAGTGTCGTTAACTATTTGTTCCAGAATCCTCTCTACATTTCTTAGTTCATCTACGGTGCGCCCTATCCCGTATGGGAACATAAGAACATAAGAACATAAGAATTAGGAACAGGAGTAGGCCATCTAGCCCCTCGAGCCTGCTCCGCCATTCAACAAGATCATGGCTGATCTGGCCGTGGACTCAGCTCCACTTACCCGCCTGCTCCCCGTAATCCTTAATTCCCTTATTGGTTAAAAATATATCTATCTGTGACTTGAATACATTCAATAAGCTAGCCTCAGCTGCTTCCTTGGGCAGAGAATGCCACAGATTCACAACCCTCTGGGAGAAGAAATTCCTTCTCAACTCGGTTTTAATTTGGCTCCCCCGTATTTTGAGGCTGTGCCCCCTAGTTCTAGTCTCCACGACCAGTGGAAACAACCTCTCTGCCTCTATCTTGTCTATCCCTTTCATTATTTTAAATGTTTCTATAAGATCACCCCTCATCCTTCTGAACTCCAATGAGTAAAGACCCAGTCTACTCAATCTATCATCATAAGGTAACCCCCCCTCATCTCCGGAATCAGCCTGGTGAATCGTCTCTGTACCCCCTCCAAAGCTAGTATATCCTTCCTTAAGTAAGGTGACCAAAACTGCATGCAGTACTCCAGGTGCGGCCTCACCAATACCCTATACAGTTGCAGCAGGACCTCCCTGCTTTTGTACTCCATCCCTCTCTCAATGAAGGCCAACATTCCATTCGCCTTCCTGGTAACCTACTGCACCTGCAAACTAACTTTTTGGGATTCATGCACAAGGACCCCCAGGTCCCTCTGCACCGCAGCATGTTGTAATTTCTCCCCATTCAAATAATATTCCCTTTTACTGTTTTTTTCCCCAAGGTGGATGACCTCACACTTTCCGACATTGTATTCCATCTGCCAAACCTTAGCCCATTCGCTTAACCTATCTAAATCTCTTTGCAGCCTCTCTGTGTCCTCCACACAATCCGCTTTCCCACTAATCTTTGTGTCATCTGCAAATTTTGTTACATTACACTCTGTCCCCTCTTCCAGGTCCTCTATGTATATTGTAAACAGTTGTGGTCACAGCACCGATCCCTGTGGCACACCACTAACCACGGATTTCCAACCCGAAAAGGACCCATTTATCCTGACTCTCTGCTTTCTGTTAGCCAGCCAATTCTCCATCCGTGCTAATACATTTCCTCTGACTCTGCGTACCTTTATCTTCTGCAGTAACCTTTTGTGTGGCACCTTATCGAATGCCTTTTGGAAATCTAAATACACCACATCCATCGGTACACCTCTATCCACCATGCTCGTTATATCCTCAAAGAATTCCAGTAAATTAGTTAAACATGATTTCCCCTTCATGAATCCATGCTGCGTCTGCTTGATTGCACTATTCCTATCTAGATATCCCGCTATTTCTTCCTTCATGATAGTGTCAAGCATTTTCCCCACTACAGATGTTAAACTAACCAGCCTATAGTTACCTGCCTTTTGTCTGCCCCCTTTTTTAAACAGAGGCGTTACATTAGCTGCTTTCCAATCCGCTGGTACCTCCCCAGAGTCCAGAGAATTTTGGTATCACAACTCCACAACTCCACATCACAACTCCAAAGAGTCTTTCTACCGGGGTAATCGCTCGTCTTCGTCGACCTGGTGTACGCACCTCTGCCAGGGTACGTACCTGTCTGACAAAGGGGACAACATATCCCAAATAATAGGACCCTGTCCATCGCCTGGGTAACCAGGGATATGCCCTATGCCCGCACACAAAATACGTGCCGTTATACGCCGCCATTTCATATATTGTCTCGGGGTGCCAAGACTGGGCCCACAGACCTCCACATGTTTTATTCGGGAGGCGTGAGAGGATGGTGACCCGTGCGCCTGTTGTGATATTGAGGTTGTGTGGTCAGTCGCTGTACCCTATGACACGTCCCCTCCCGCTGGTGTTGTTTCAGGTTAAATATATGGTCCTGGTTGGTCTCCCGATCCCCGAGGTATTGGTCAGGACTAGGTATGGGGGTTCCCTTTTATGGTCATAGGGTGGTTGGTACCATCCCTGGAACGTTTGACTAATGGGGTACCCAGCACTCTCCCACTCGGTGATGTCCCCGTGGTTGTCCACACGGTAGCGATATGATGGTCCTCCTCCCGTCCGTGCCATTCTGGCTCAGAAGCCACATGACAGTCTCAGTTTGGGTCAGGGGGACGGGGCGCAAAGGAATTCCCCCTTTGGAATGTATAGGGATATGCGAGCATACCCAGCAACTAGAAAAGTTCCCATTTCACGCATAAACATAAGACATATACAGAAAGGTGTTTACATGGAGTTCTCGCTTCTGTCTCGCTTCCCACGCGCTGCACTTGACGTACACCAAGGTTATTATACAGACTGTGGCATACAGTTTCATCTTACCACTCTATATTAACAAATAGTCAAAGGCAAAATGTTTCCACTGCCCCCGTCCTCTCATGTCGACGCAGGCACATGTATCTCCGCTAATCATAACCTCGTACAGTCCTGTCCATTTTGGTGCAAAGCCAGGCTTCCCACGGATGACCTTTACCATTACGCGGGTCCCTGCAGGGCGGTGGATTCTAATTTCTCATCCTGTCAGAGCTGCTTATCCCTGACCTGCGTTCTCATCTCCTTAAGACTGTTGCTCATTTCCAGGACGTACCTCCTGATCCTATCCCTAAAGGGTCCCACATCAGTCCCTCCTGTTACGATCCCTTTTGGGAGTTGCATTGCTCTACCCGTCATTAGCTCATCGGGGGACAGCCCAGTTATCCTGTTTGTGATCGCTCTTAACTTCATTAGAATGAGGGGCAACACGTCAACCCAGGTCCTCCCGGTCTCTTGGATTGCCTTTGCAATCGCCACCTTGAGGGTTCGATTAATCCGTTCTACCATCCCCGAGCCCTGGGGATGGTATGGGATGTGGAATTTCTGTCTTATCTCCATCAGTTTACATACTGCCTTTATCACCCCTCCCGTGAAGTGGGTGCCCTGATCCGAATCCATTTGCACCGGCACCCCCCATCTGGGGATGATCTCCTCAGCCAGTATCCTGGCCACTGTAGTGGCCGTACAATTTCGTGTGGCGAACGCTTCCACCCACCGAGTGAATTGGTCAATTACCACCAAGCAGTATCTTTTCCCCCGCGAGTCCGGCAGTGGCCCGGTGAAATCTATCTGTATCTTTTCCCATGGCCCCCTTGGTCTCGGTTAATGGGCCATCCGTATCCTAACCGGCTTGCCAGGGTTTTGTTGCGCACAAGTTATACAGCGTTGACAGTGTTTGGCTATATCCCGGCCCATTCCAGGCCACCACCATTCGCGCGTGAGTAGCTCCGTCATGGACCCTCTGCCCAGATGTGCCACACCGTGGTGTAGGTCCAACAAAGTGTGCTTAATACAATTTGGGGCTGTGACCTTCCCCTCTTTCCTCCACACTGAGTCTTTATCCGGGGCGCCTCCCATCGCCTTCCACTCTTCCCGCTCCTCGGGGGAGGTACCCACGTGAAGTTGGACTATGTCCACCTTCTCATGTGCCACACTACCCATTCCCTCAGTTCTTTCCTCCACGCCTTGTTCCAATGCTTGCTGTGCGACGGCGTCAGCCGCCTGATTACCTTCCTGCTTCTGGGTTTGTACCTTTTGATGAGCTTTTATTTGTATCACAGCAGCTTGCAGTGGCCCCTCAGCTGTGTGCAATAGAGCCTGGACTCTTTTCCGGTGTCGGATGGGTTCTCCCCCTGTTGTGACGGATCCTCTGCGTCCCCATACTATCATATAATCATGTTCAACTCCAACCGCATAGCGACTATCTGTATAGATATTAACAGTCTTGCCCCCTGCCAGCTTCAAAGCTTCAACGAAGGCCACAATCTCAGCAACTTGGGCTGAGAGTCCCCCATCTAATCTGCCAGATGCCACGGTTTGTAACTGGCCATTTACCACGGCCCACCCGGTCCGTGGTGTCCCTTGAACATACTTTCTAGACCCATCCAATTAGAGGGTCATCTGTGTCCCGGTTAAGGGTTCGTCTGCTAGGCGACCTTCTATATTCTCACTACCCACTCCCTCACACTGGTGCGGCTTCCCTGCCCCCAGGAGGCCTTCTGCCGGGTTTCCTCCCATGTCCCTCATGTTCGGGCCCTGGGACGTTAACCGGCGTCATGTCAACAAGGCCCGTGTCCTGCTTTGTTTTGGCCCATACCGTCTCTAGGGCCTCGCATATCACCCTGTCTCCCCCTGACTCTTATCCCCAATCCCGGCCCAGTGGTTTAGCACTGCCTATTTTCGCAATGTTTCGTACAGGTGCGGAGTACTTGCTTTTACGTCCATCCGCTTGCGGCCAGATTATTTTGTTATGCTCGGCGTCTAGTAGTAGTTTAAATTCCCTTATTAAGTCTGTTCCTAGAATAATTCTTTCATTATTTGTATCAGGCGAGTATTATTACATGGGCTAGTTCTGTCTTATTTTATTCTGACTATCCCACCATTTCCTTTATCTGTCAGGTGAGTCTTCTTTATTCTATTAAGAAATTCAAATGAATAATGTCCAATATAAAACAGTTGTCAGTGGAAAGGGTTAACTTCTTTACAGGTTTGTAAGAAGGCCTGATGTCATTACGTGACTTCACATAATCATCCGAAGTTCGTTTTTTTTTAAGTCTTTGTGCCTTCAAAACTTGCTTAGAAATTAGGAATCCGTTAAAACAGCAGAAATCATTCGTAAAGTCGTCATAATAGAAGTCTTCTCATCAGGACAGACAGCATTTTAGATTAAATTTCAATTTTTTTTCTTAACTGCTAATTCAAGTACTTGCCAAAGATTTTTTTTTTAATTGATTTAAAACGATACCACACATTTTTAATAGCTATTTTATTACTGAACTTCAATTTTCATTCAAGCTATATACATTCCAATATTTCCTATAAGAATTTTAAAATCAGTAAGATTTTCTAATTCCCAATTTTTCTTTCTGTGCTGAGTTCGCATAGCTTAGATCTCTTCTCCTCGTTATTTTCAAAACCCTCCTGCTTGTTTAGACTGTTCGGGACTTTTCTTGATAAACACGTCTATTCTGGAAATCTTTTCAAACTGCAATGAAACTTTCTCGTAATTTAAAATCATTTTCAATGGAGAGTGTCTTTTACCTCTTCCAAAAATCTTTTCAATTAAACCAATATCTTTTTTTTTCACAGCCAATATCAACTAGTATTTAGTAAGTTATGTCCTCTTTTTTTTTGATCTCCTTTCTTCAAATTAGATTTTGGTATTTTACACAGAGGGCTCGTCTCTCGGTAACTTCATTAATTCAGACAATCGAAGACACTTTTTCTTTCAATTTCGTTCAATTTGTTTTCTTTCAAGGCTGCATCTTTATCCTTTCTTTTCATAACTAGAACGGAGTCTAGCACGTAGGCTTTGAGGGCTGCTTTTCGTCCTCTCAAATGTCCCAGTTTTTCTTTCTGTTTCTGCATCTCCCACCACTCTCTCTGTTCTTTCACACTTTTTTTTCCCGTCGGGACCCATCCCTCTTGCATTCTATCTATCAATCCCTTTTGGTCGACTAGGTACAGTCTGGTCAGGGACCCCGGGGGGGCCCCACTCCGTTTCCTTACCGGACATCGCAGTCTTTCCCGTCGCGATCTTACTACTGTCAGCGGTCCGTTCAGGACTTGCAGTCTCTGTCGTCAGAGGTGTTTCAACACACTTGCGATTCATTAAAAATGGCGCCTCCGCAACCAACTACGATCTTTTCCAGCTGCACCCGCAACTTACTACAACCACATTAATTGTTCTACACACAACCCCCAATGTCCCGACCTGTGTGACTCAAAGTTGCAAGGAGATTAGTCCCTACTTCACTCACTGGTCCACTTTTCCTTTGCCACTTTGTCCTCTCTATGTTCCCTTCGACCTTAATCCTTGGCCTTCACGTGGGGCATTCGCCCTCTTAATTCCGGCTCAAGTTAGGTGACTGAGATAGTTTATGACAATCAAAGTGGCGGGGAACATTCGTTTCTTTCACACATCACTCATACCAAGCTGGCTTAGACTCTAACCCGCAGCTCAACTGTGGTTTTTGCCACCGTTCATGGACATTTTGTTCTTTGGTGAATCGGGGCTCAGGGGCCGCCCTGTTCCGGGGCCCAATTGACTGGATGGTCAAACCTTGACTACTCGTCCCTCTCCACCGGCTAGGTGACCCGAAGCGACCGTATTCACCCTGCTCGCAGCGCCAAATTGTAAGGGAAATAAATTCCACACCAAGTCTGAGTACGGTGAAGGAAAACGTCACAGTTTATTCGTACAGAGCACTCCGCAGCTTCGCCACACCCTTCTCTCCGAGCAAAGTTTTCAAGTTACAATTATACCATTGGGGGCGGTCCCGCCCCCTTACACCATTGTCCAATTATCTAACATTTTTGTAACGTCTTATGGTAATGCGATGACAATCTATCTTTGCATTGTGGTAAGTCAAAGGTTAACTAGCAGGCGCAGACACAAGTGGGGTTAGTTCCCCGCATCAGCAGAAAAACAAGGAACTATCTTCCTGTTATTAGTACAAGCGATATACATCTGTTTGCCTCTCCAAACGTCCATTTCCCTACTTCCCCTATCTTTATGACTCAGGGTCAACGACCGTTGGGGTCTAAATGTGTCTTTTGTTTTAAGCAGACAATTTGTTGCTTGAACGTTTACATGGTACAGTACCAAAAACAAGAGTATTATAAACTAAGAGAAATAACAGCAACCTAGAAAAGACACAGTCTGTCATTTTATTTATCATAGGAATTTTTATCACCATAGCTGAAACCTCTGCTAACAGAAGCAAAAATAGCAAGCAGATTTTAACAAAAATCTTTAAAGTTTTTATCAAAATAAGTATTCAATGGCTTCTCAATTTTTCAGGCAACTTCATAAGAGTAGCTGTTCTTTCAGCGCCAGTCTGTACAATATGTAACAGTAAGTTAGTTGGCAGGGCTGTTGGAGGGAGCATGATAATTTTAACTCATTTTCTGCTGAAGGTGTCATTTTGAAATGAGTCCTATTGCAGTCTCTGGTCTTTACCTCCAATGTGTAGACTGCAGGCAGACTGCAGAAAAAATGTGTCGCATTAAGTTATTTTTTTTAACGTGGGAATGCAGTGACAGTAAATATTCCTTAAAGGGACCTGTCACATCCAAATCTTTTGTTCATCCTTAACAATTACATTGTCCTGCACTCAATGTGTAATTGTCAGAACAAACGGCTGTAAATCATTCACACGACAGAACTATTGCACTTCAGCGACATTTATTTTACAGATTTGTAATAAATTGTGCCATGAATAAAATTTGCAGTATTCAACTTTAATGTTGTCTCCTAAATGTTAATATGGTGTCATTACTATGGTCTCAATAACTTCTTTGCTTGTTAATATGCTATTTTATAGCTAATTTCAGTCTGCTTCAAAGAGCTCAATTATTAGCCCGCTCGATATCTGAAGAGCAAGAATGCATTTAATAACTACAAACAGCACCAATTGTGCTATAGTAAGGAGGCTTAATTTTAAATTGTGATTGACCAGTGACTTAACCATTCTGTTCTATTGTTCCAAATCTACAAATTCTTGTTAGCTTTTGCATCAAAAAACAGACTGAACACGATATATAATTGCAATGTGTATTAAAAGATTTGACTCCAATTCACAGCTGTATAATGTAATGCAATATTTTATTTAGCAAGCTTTTCAGAGCTGTGTCGGATCTTAGAACCACGTGCAGAATCTTTGAACCATATCAGCAAAAGGCTAATTTGCATTTCCCATTTGCTTTAGAAAACGACAAGCTATTTTTATTTTTTGCTGGGTTCTTTTTCTCATCTTCTTCATACATAGAATAGGGTTCATTCAAGGGAGCAAAATTGCCCAGCGCCCCGATTGGGTGCGGGAACCTGTTGGGGCCAGGACTTCCTGTGCTAAGCATAGAAGTCCCACCCCGTTGTTGAATTGGGCCTACCACCCCTGAAAAGAATTGGAGCGCGTGAAATTGGGGCGGTTTCCGATGCGCTACTGGGGCGGGGAGTGAAGCGCTACACAGATGCTCCGCGTAGCGCTGACCCGCTTCAACGCCCCTCCCATTCGCTTAAAGGGGAGGGCCGCTGCACACTTTGCAAGGCCTCTGATGGCCTCCACTGGGCCACTAGGGCAGTATGGGACTGGGTCTGCAGCCCGGCACCCCAAACGGAGCCCGGACCACGCTAGGGCCGCCATACTGGTGCTGACCCGAGAGTCGGCAAACCAGTAAAGATGGCGGCGTGAGGCACTGGTGCCTTCCCCTTTAAGGAGCGCCCCGAGAGCGGATGTCAGTCAGTTTGGCGACCTGCAAAGCTGACATTGACATCCGCACGCGCCAGCCGCATGGTCTACGGGCCAATTTCCCTCACGGGGCGGTAAGGGGTCAGCACGGGGTGGTGAGGCACACGGCAATGCCGTGGCAGTACCTTCACAAACTCCCGGGTAACCCCCCTGCAACCCCCCTTGCCCCTAACGGGCCTCTAAAAAAGAGGCAATTTTGCCCCTCAAGTTTTCGATTGTCAAAAGGCTGCACAATGGGAAAACTGCTAGTATTCCTGAGTTTTAAAAGCAACTGCTGCAGTTTATTTGCAGAGGTCTCATTAGGCCCTCCACGCTGCCTTCTTGACTTGACTGGTTTTAGTGCGAAGATTGATTCATCTGACTGCCATTTGAAATAAGTACCATATGATGGTGACTGCCACGTAAATTAATGTCACAATTTAACTGAGACACGTAAAGATGGATTATGGCAATGCAAATTCAACAAAATGTCAGAAGTGTTTTGCTGAATAGGCGGCAAGGCACAGTTGTGGTGACAAGCATGTAAAACAGGAACCTGCAGGTAGTGTATTCCTGAAGTGATACGGAATTAACTAAATTCCCGGCTGGCAAAATAAGCAATATTGGAATCAGCTCTAATTATTTTCAAATGGGCAAAGTTGTTTGATTTGCATTTTAGTTCAGTATTTTAACTCAATGGTGGGAGAATTAATTGAAGGTAAATGACAGGGTGGTAAAATGAATCTTATTTTGAAATCATCTGTCATATCATGGTGCTGGATACTATCACAATATCTTTGCCGTTGATTATTAGGCAAGGGATGGTTATAAACGTCACTGCTGTAATGCTTGGTTTTGCTTAAATATCATGTTCTGTTTGGCAAACAAAAATATGCAGCCATGTGAAAGTATTACCTGACACAATGCTCAATAAGGCAGAATGTGATGGAACCAGAGGCTTGAATTATTCAGCGAAGCTATTGTGTCACTGAGCAAAAAAAAATTGCAAATGAAATGTCCTTGTCTGGAACTCTCAAACCCTTAGCCTGGTTAAAGTGTTGCATGCCAAGGCTGGGTAGGAGTACCTTAAAGAGCAAGAAGAGGTCCATCTTGGGGGAACACTCCTGTCTCATCTGGTGAACATCATCACCCCACTAATAAATCCAGGTACTGTCAATGGCAAGCTCCTGTCCTGGTTGACAGCAGGCATCTTTAAAATAAAAGAATATTGTCAATATAAGCTCCTGAGAGTGCTGCGTCTTACGTGGTGCCCATGATATTGTGATAAATCAGCCCCAATTACATGTAGCTTTTCCAAATGAGTGTCACATTATAAAGAATCTGTGTATTAGTTATAATTCAGTATTAATATGTTTATTGGATTGTGGTTCAAATCGGCCAGGAGAGTTTCTCAGTAGTCTGGTTGATTTTTTTACACAACAAATCCGAATTATTTTGGGGTCAGGCTATTGTCATCTTTGCTGTGCATTTGTATCTATTCCCAACCAGTTCATGCAAAGTCGTTTTCGTAAAATGAAAAGAAGGCTTGATAAAATAAAAACGTTTAGCGTTGGCTTTGAATCTGCGTAGTTTCCACCATTGACTTTTTCCACAGACACTGGTGTTGCAGACATGCTGTTGGCACATCTGTGTTTACACCCAGATATCCGCAGTGATTCAAACGTCCCCAGCTGTGGCTATGGACAGGGTACGCTGCTAGCTCATGCACTGCTAGAGCAGCATGGAGAGAAGAGGGGGACCTTCCTTGGTGCGTTAGCCACTGGACACAAATAGAAATTGTAACTATTGTAACTGTATTATAATTAATACACAGATTCTTTATAACGCGAGACTCATTTGGAAAAGCTATATGTAATCGGGGCTGATTTATCACAATATCATGGGCACCACGTAAGACGCAGCACTCTCAGAAGCTTATCCAGTTATATTAATATTCTTTTATTTTAAAGATGCCTGCTGTCGAGCAGGGCAGGAGCTTGCCATTGACAGACCCTGGATTTATTAGTGGGGTGATGATGTTCACCAGATGAGACAGGACTGTTCCCCCAAGATGGACCTCTTCTTGCTCTTTAAGCTACTTCTACTCAGCCTTGGAATACGGCACTTTAATCAGGCTAAGGGTTTGAGAATTTCATTTGCAATTTTTTTAGCTCAGGAAGGAAAGTATTGCAGGATTGGGAAAGACTAGATGCCAGTCTGCGAAGGAGAAGATGGATGGCAGTGAGAGAGCAGGGGGAGACTGGATGGAAGTGAAAGATGGGCAGAGTGGTTGACAAATAAAGTGGAAATCGATGGGAGTTGAGGAGTAACGAAGGGAACAGAAAAAGGTGGGGAATGAACGGCAATAAAAAAGAGATGGAAGGGGTAAAGGCAGGAGAAACTGGGAGCAGTGCCTTGGGGGTGAGGAGAAGGGACAGTGCCAGCCTTACCCGAGAAGGAATGGGGAGGGAGAATCCTAGTGTGAACTGGAGAAGGAGCAAAGTTCCAGATTTCCACATGCGCTGCGCACCGACCCAAAAATCACTTTCGCTGGCACAGAGTTGGTCGATTTGCCCCAACTGCTGCCCAGCAAATGCCCATGAAACCCTTACGCCTGGTAAAAAGCAGGCATAGGGCCTGGTTTCACCAGCGTAAGGGTCAATATAAATGTTAAATTAAAAATTTTTACATAAAAATAATTATACACAAACATTTAAAATGAGTTGTAAATTTTGGCCCGTATTAAAATGTTTACAATTATTTTTGAAAAAATAAAATTTTTATTGTAAATGCTTCATTAAAAGGACTGTTAATTAAATGTGAAAATGGGAAGGTTTATTTTTATTCCAGTTGTACAAATTATTTAACTATTTGGGGATGCCTCATTGCTTTTGGGGATTCTGTCCGTACATGGAATCCTCCTTACCGATCGGAAGACCCGGTCCACGTGATCCCAGGGACGCTTCAGATCTGCCTGCGTCCCTGGAATCCGTGGGCCTTTAGCCAGGCACACGCCTGCAGGCCCAGGACCCGAAGTCTCCGAAGCCTGGGAACCAGCAGCTAGGTGCAGATTTTTTAATTGGGTCGGAGGTGTACTCTGGAGGTGCGCCTCCGACTGCAAATTGCAGCCCATAGTACCTCTGTGAACTGGGATAGTGGGGTCTGGTGTGAGACAGTTGACAACGTTTAATCATTTATTTGGTGCTCTCATGTTCTAATTTATTGGCTGCTTGTTCGGCTTTGTTCCTCCTTACTTTAAAGTGCAAAGCGATGTCTTCATGCTCTTGACTGCTATAGAAATACAAATTGTTATGCACGTTACATCAATGCTTGCTGTATTAAATAGGTTCTATTATGTATTCATGTCGTTCAATAATTTTATGATGTTGTAAGTAAGCATACAGATGATTATTATTTACATTATTATCTCATTCAGCGACAACACTTACAGACATGTAGACCTGCTGTGTTGTACTCAGATACCTTCTGATGGTAGGAACATCAGAGACAATTTTCACTCACAATAGTTCCTTTTATTTGTCACAAATGTCTTTATAATAATTCTAGATTGTATGCTGAATCATAGTACACTTCAAAATAAGAACATGAGAAATAAGAGCAGGAGGAGGCCATTCGGCCCTTCGAGCCTGCTCCACCATTCAGTAAGATCATGGCTGATCTTCTGCCTCAACTCCACCGTCTTGCGTGATTCCCCAAATCTCTTGATTCCCTTCATATCTAGCGATGTTTGCTTGTATGCACTCGATGACTGAGTGCCCACAGCTCTCTGGGGTAGAGAATTCCAAAGATTCACAACCCTTTGAGTGAAGAAATTTCTAAAATGCTAGGATGTGCAACAAAAAAGTGTGTCAACAAAGTAAATTTCTTAGCGGGGATATGTCCTAGGGGGAGTGTTTGCCAGTGCTGTTGGGGAGGAGTTAAACTGATATGGCAGGGGGATGGGAACCAATGCAGGAAGACAGAGGGAAACAAAAAGGAGACAAAAGCAAAAGACAGAAAGGAGATGAGGAAAAGTGGAGGGCAGAGAAACCCAAGGCAAAGAACAAAAAGGGCCACTGTACAGCAAAATTCTAAAAGGACAAAGGGTGTTAAAAAAACAAGCCTGAAGGCTTTGTGTCTTAATGCAAGGAGTATCCGTAATAAGGTGGATGAATTAACTGTGCAAATAGATGTTAACAAATATGATATAATTGGGATTACAGAGACGTGGCTCCAGGATGATCAGGGCTGGGAACTCAACATCCAGGGGTATTCAACATTCAGGAGGGATAGAATAAAAGGAAAAGGAGGTGGGGTAGCATTGCTGGTTAAAGAGGAGATTAATGCAATAGTTAGGAAGGACATTAGCTTGGATGATGTGGAATCTATATGAGTAGAGCTGCAGAACACCAAAGGGCAAAAAACATTAGTTGGAGTTGTGTACAGACCTCCAAACAGTAGTAATGATGTTGGGGAGGGCATCAAACAGGAAATTAGGGGTGCATGCAATAAAGGTGCAGCAGTTATAATGGGTGACTTTAATATGCACATAGATTGGGCTAGCCAAATTGGAAGCAATACAGTAGAGGAGGATTTCGTGGAGTGCATAAGGGATGATTTTTTAGACCAATATGTCGAGGAACCAACTAGGGGGGAGGCCATCTTAGACTGGGTGTTGTGTAATGAGAGAGGATTAATTAGCAATCTCATTGTGCGAGGCCCCTTGGGGAAGAGTGACCATAATATGGTGGAATTCTGCATTAGGATGGAGAATGAAACAGTTAATTCAGAGACCATGGTCCAGAACTTAAAGAAGGGTAACTTTGAAGGTATGAGGCGTGAATTGGCGAGGATAGATTGGCGAATGATACTTAAGGGGTTGACTGTGGATGGGCAATGGCAGACATTTAGAGACCGCATGGATGAACTACAACAATTGTACATTCCTGTCTGCCGTAAAAATAAAAAAGGGAAGGTGGCTCAACCGTGGCTATCAAGGGAAATCAGGGATAGTATTAAAGCCAAGGAAGTGGCATACAAATTGGCCAGAAATAGCAGCGAGCCCGGGGACTGGGAGAAATTTAGAACTCAGCAGAGGAAGACAAAGGGTTTGATTGGGGAAGGGAAAATGGAGTACGAGAAGAAGCTTGCAGGGAACATTAAGACGGATTGCAAAAGTTTCTATAGATATGTAAAGAGAAAAAGGTTAGTAAAGACAAACGTAGGTCCCCTGCAGTCAGAATCAGGGGAAGTCATAACTGGGAACAAAGAAATGGCAGACCAATTGAACAAGTACTTTGGTTCAGTATTCACTAAGGAGGACACAAACAACCTTCCGGATATAAAAGGGGTCAGAGGGTCTAGTAAGGAGGAGGAACTGAGAGAAATCCTTATTAGTCAGGAAATTGTGTTGGGGAAATTGATGGGATTGAAGGCCGATAAATCCCCAGGGCCTGATGGACTGCATCCCAGAGTACTTAAGGAGGTGGCCTTGGAAATAGCGGATGCATTGACAGTCATTTTCCAACATTCCATTGACTCTGGATCAGTTCCTATCGAGTGGAGGTTAGCCAATGTAACCCCACTTTTTAAAAAAGGAGGGAGAGAGAAAACAGGGTATTATAGACCGGTCAGCCTGACCTCAGTAGTGGGTAAAATGATGGAATCAATTATTAAGGATGTCATAGCAGCGCATTTGGAAAGAGGTGACATGATAGGTCCAAGTCAGCATGGATTTGTGGAAGGGAAATCATGCTTGACAAATCTTCTGGAATTTTTTGAGGATGTTTCCAGTAGAATGGACAAGGGAGAACCAGTTGATGTGGTATATTTGGACTTTCAGAAGGCTTTCGACAAGGTCCCACACAAGAGATTAATGTGCAAAGTTAAAGCACATGGGATTGGGGGTAGTGTGCTGACATGGATTGAGAACTGGTTGTCAGACAGGAAGCAAAGAGTAGGAGTAAATGGGTACTTTTCAGAATGGCAGGTAGTGACTAGTGGGGTACCGCAAGGTTCTGTGCTGGGGCCTCAGCTGTTTACACTGTACATTAATGATTTAGACGAGGGGATTAAATGTAGTATCTCCAAATTTGCGGGGGACACTAAGTTGGGTGGCAGTGTGAGCTGCGAGGAGGATGCTATGAGGCTGCAGAGTGACTTGGATAGGTTAGGTGAGTGGGCAAATGCATGGCAGATGAAGTATAATGTGGATAAATGTGAGGTTATTCACTTTGGTGGTAAAAACAGAGAGACAGACTATTATCTGAATGGTGACAGATTAGGAAAAGGAGAGGTGCAACGAGACCTGGGTGTCATGGTACATCAGTCATTGAAGGTTGGCATGCAGGTACAGCAGGTACAGAGGGGATTTGAGTACAGGGGCAGGGAGGTGTTGCTACAGTTGTACAGGGCCTTGGTGAGGCCACACCTGGAGTATTGTGTACAGTTTTGATCTCCTAACTTGAGGAAGGACATTCTTGCTATTGAGGGAGTGCAGCGAAGGTTGACTAGACTGATTCCCGGGATGGTGGGACTGACCTATCAAGAAAGATTGGATCAACTGGGCTTGTATTCACTGGAGTTCAGAAGAATGAGAGGGGACCTCATAAAAACGTTTAAAATTCTGACGGGTTTAGACACGTTGGATGCAGGAAGAATGTTCCCAATGTTGGGGAAGTCCAGAACCAGGGGTCACAGTCTAAGGATAAGGGGTAAGCCATTTAGGACCGAGATGAGGAGAAACTTCTTCACCCAGAGAGTGGTGAACCTGTGGAATTCTCTACCGCAGAGAGTAGTTGAGGCCAATTCACTGAATATATTCAAAAGGGAGTTAGATTAAGTCCTTACTACTAGGGGGATCAAGGGGTATGGCGAGAAAGCAGGAAGTGGGTACTGAATTTGCATGTTCAGCCATGAACTCATTGAATGGCGGTGCAGGCTAGAAGGGCCGAATGGCCTACTCCTGCACCTATTTTCTATGTTTCTATGTTTCTATGTCCCCTGACCTCTCCTCTCCTGACCTTGAAAATAAAATTTTCATTGTCAGAGCTCACTTATCTCTTAAAAAAGATTATACATGTAGCGATAGAAAGATTACTGTTGTGCCTATTTCAGTATTCTCTCTCTGTAAAGGAATATTGGGTATACATGCAACTTAAGTTGTGACAAGTTCATGTCCCATTCAGCTCCTATTGTAACAACTTATTTTCCCATGTCATATGCAAGTGTCAGCTGTGACTCAGTGGGTAGCACCCTCGCCTCTGAGTCAGAAGGTTGTGGGTTCAAGTCCCACTCCAGAGACTCGAGCACAAAAATCTCAGCTGACACTTCAGTGCAATGCAGAGGGAGGGCTGCACTGTTGGAAGTGTTGTCTTTTGGATGAGACGTCAAACCGAGGCCCCCTCTGCTCTCTCAAGTGGACATAAAAGAACCTATTTCGAAGAAGAGCAGATGAGTTTTTTTTAATTCATTCACAGGATGTGGGTGTCGCTGGCGAGACCAGCATTTATTGCCCATCCCTAATTGCCCTTGAGAAGATGGTGGTGAGCTGCCTTCGTGAACCGCTGCAGTACGTGTGGTGATGGTACTCCCACAGTGCGGTTAGGGAGGGAGTTCCAGGATTTTGACCCAGTGACAATGAAGGAACGGCAATATGCTTCCAAATCAGGATGGTGTGTGACTTGGAGGGGAATGTGAAGGTGATGGTGTTCCCGTGTGCTTGCTGCCCTTGTCCTTCTAGGTGGTAGAAGTCGTGGGTTTGGGAGGTTCTGCCGAAGAAGCCGTGGCGAGTTGCTGCAGTGCATCTTGTAGATGGTCCACACTGCAGCCACGGTGGATGTTTAAGGTGGTGGACGGGGTGCCAATGAAGTGGGCTGCTTTGTCCTGGATGGTGTCGAACTCCTTGAGTGTTGTTGGAGCTGTACTCCCCCAGGCAAGTGGAGAGTATTCTATCACACTCCTGACTTGTGCCTTGTAGATAGTGGAAAGGCTATGGGGAGTCAGGAGGTGAGACACTCGCCACAGAATACTCAGCCTCTGACCTGCTCTTGTTGCCACAGTATCTATGTGGCTGGTCCAGTTAAGTTTCTGGTCAATGGTGACGCCCAGGATGTTGATGATGGGGGATTCGGCGATGGTAATGTCATTGAGTGTTATGGGGTGGTAGTTAGACTCTCGCTTGTTGGAGATAGTCATTGCCTTGTGTAGCCTGAATGTTACTTGTCACTAATCAGCCCAAGCCTGAATATTGTCCAGGTCTTGCTGTATTCGGGCATGGACTGCTTCATTATCTGAGCTGTTGCGAATGGAACTGAACACTGTGCAGTCATCAGCGAAATCCCCACTTCTTACCTTATGATGGAGGGAAGGTCATTGATGAAGCAACTGAAGATGATTGGGCCTAGGACACTGCTCTGAGGAACTCCTGCAGCAATGTCCTGGGGCTGAGATGATTGACCTTCAACCACCACAACCATCTTCCTTTGTACTAGGTATGACTCCAGCCGGTGGAGAGTTATCCCCAGTGTCCTGACCAATATTTATCCCTCAATCAAAATCGCTAAGACACATTATCTGGTCATTGCTGTTTGTGCTGAAATTGGCTGCCACATTTCCCACATTGCTACAATGACTACATTTTTTTTAAGTGGCTGTAAAGCGCATTGGGACATTTGGTGGTCATGAAAGATGCTGTAGAGTTCCAAGTCTTTTTTTCTTGGGTTTCAGTTTCCACAAAAAAACTCACTGAAGAATGTGTTCCCAAAATACCTCCAAAAATCCCGATATCTGCTGTAATAAAAATGTATTGAACTTATTCAGTTACCTTGAAGCAGTGGCCTTGATCATGGGCTGTTATCAGTGGCATTTTTCAGTTGTTGGTTGTTATTTAAGTCTGCAGTTTTTTTAGAATCTGTATGCAATTTTTTTTAAAGTTTTTGCATGTTGGCATGTAGGCTGCATTAACATACTTCATTGTTGTCTGGTTATTATGCAGATTTGTTTATTCCGCATGGCTAAGAGACACTGCAAGTGGACGTGGCTGAGGTTTTAAAAAAAATATATATAATTAAAAGTAAATGTGTTTACCACTTGTTCACAATCTATGCAGATATAAAACAGTGTTTAAAATAAAGGAGTGAACATTATTTACTGAATATTATTCCATTGGCGTCCTAGAGGTCGATATTAAATGCTCGCTCCTGTCAGGTTGTATACTTGTCAGCATTGCTTTATCTAATGCTGGCTTTGAAAAGCTTTTAACTGGTAATGTGTATTAATTAGTATTAATGTGGAGAATGGCAGGTACAGTCCAGAGTCTCCAACTGTATTCTGATGACCAGCAAACTCTTTTGATGTGCCCTTATTGGCTCAGGGAACTATTCCGTGCATATTAATCAGATTCATAATTGTGTTTCGTCCTCACAATTGGTGAGATAATATGAGGATTTAATTGCTTTGTGAACTAATCTGTTTGTTTTATATGCTGCGTGCTTCATCATTTTTTGTTTATTTAGCTTATCACAATTGGAAAAAATTACTTTAAGCAATTCGTTGGGAATATTCATGGTCACCATGGCAACAGAATTTGGAAGGGAAACAAATCCATGGAATAAAATCCAAAACGGCAGATGAAAGAGCATCAACATTCATTTCTTGTTTTTTTAATTCATTCTCAGGATGTGAGCGCCGCCAGCAAGACCGACATTTATTACCCATCCCTAGTTGCCCTGAAAATGTTGGACCAGTCCTCCTCCTGGGGGGAAAATAGGGCCGATGGAGGTTGCAGATATCGGGTCCAAATTTCCCCAGGAGTTGCTCCTTTTTTGGGGGATTTTTCATGGACTATCTTTTTAGTTGCAATTCTGGCCATTTAATTTGCGCCAGTGTAAGTGAGTTAGTTAGGTTTTTTATTTAGTTCAGTTTTTTTTTCCAAAAGGGGGCGTTCCCAGCCACTTAACCCTGTTTTAAGCGTTTGGCCAGCAAATAGCTGCTCCAAACTAACGTAGGCCAGCATATGTTGCCACTTCTGTCCGCACAGAAAAACCTTACCGAGAGTTAAGGAATCGGCGCAGGTAACTACATTTGAAGCACCGCCAAGCACCAAACAAAGCACAAAAAGTAATAAGCAATTAATTAACAAATAAAATAGAAGGAACCCTGCCCCTAAAGCACCAAAATCAATCAGTAAAAACAAATAAAAAATAGAAGTCCTACCTTCGGGAACACAGCGGGCCGCCGATGAGGGAGCCCATTCGGCCAGGGCTAGGGACGGCGTGCTTTGGGCCCCTCCCACACAGCCTGCAGCACGTACTCACAGTTTCGGCCTGCCAGGAGCTACTGCACATGCGTGCAGACTCTAGCGCGCATGTTTTCAGCGCCGGGACCTGGCTCCGCCCTCTATCCATTGAGCCACGCTGCGCCACAACCGAAGAGAGGCTGGGGGGCGGCCAGAATACCGACGTCTTTTTTCGGCGCGCTTGGAGATGGACAAAAACGCCGCAACTCGGGTGAGGACGCCAGAAAAAAAAGATTAGGGAAATTCTAGCCCATAGAGTGGGGCAAGGCCATGAGCGAATTCAAGTATGAGAATGAATTGCTTGTACCTAACTCCGAGGTGCTGAGCAACCAAAACTGTCAATGATTTTATATAAATTATTATTTTAATTGTGCAGCGTGTGTACTAAAGTTTAATTTCTAATGCGTTAATCGGCAATAAAGTGAGACATGTTAGGTTGGTAATACATGCACTGATCTCTCACTGGTCCTTGGGGTAGACACTTCTTAGGTACCCTTGCCATTTCAGGGGAACAAATTTCATGAGACCCCCCTCCATCCCCACCATTGGGCTGGATAGGAGCACCAAGCGTACAGCGAGTTTCACCTGTCTAGGCCCAAGAGCACCACTAATTCTTGTCCATGGCGAAGATGGCCTGGTTAGATCCCTGCCACAAAACCCATCCTATTTGCCAGCAAAACGGGAAGAAAATTCAAGCTTCCTAGGCCTGCCACTGAGGACCCTAGATGCCAGTGAGCAGCAGTCAGAAGGCCCCAAAGCTCAACGGTTCACTGGGTAAGAAAAAAGTACATTTGAAACTTGCCTTGTGGGGTCCTCTGCTGCCAGGCCCGTCTGCCCTTCCAATCTACACGGAGTTCCTGGCGCAAGCCCAGCACCAGTTTTTTCGAATACTGCCCTGTATCTGGACTATCCATGGTTACAACTCCAGGAATGAAAGAAAGAAAAGAAAGACTTGGATTTATATGGAGCCTTTCACGACCGTCGGACATCTCAAAGTGCTGAATGTGGGAAGCGTGGCAGCCAATTTGCGCACAAGCAAGCTCCCACAAACAGCAATGTGATAATTGTCATGTATGTAACCATCATGCAACGGTAATCTTCATGTAACTGTAACCTTCATGCAACTCCTGTACACTGTACTTATACCCTAGAAATGCACACCCTGACCACAGGGGGTGAACTTGTGGGAGACACTCCTCACCTGGATTTCCAGGTATAAAAGGGGAGGTCCCACCCAGGGTCAGCACTCCTTGGTCCTGGGAATAAAGGTTACGGTCACGTATGCCTCGTGTGAATTTGTAGTATGGTGCAGGGACACCACATTTGACGACGAGAAACGGGAATCACCGAACCACGAGGATGGCCACCGGTAGCACATAGGAACGTGACTGTGTGGGTGAGGTCTGGGACGACTTCGTGGAAGTACTCCAGCAGAGCTTTGTCACGAAGGACTGGCTGGGAGCGACAGTGGCTGACAAGCGGAGGGTGCATCTACTGACCAGCTGCGGACTACAGACGTATGCGCTGATGAAAGACCTGCTCGCACCCCAAAAGCCAGTGGACAAGTCCTTTGAAGAGCTCAGCCAGCTGATCAGTGAGCATCACAAGCCGGCGAGTAGCGTACACATGGTCTGACACCGGTTCTACACACACCGGCGTCGGGAGGGACAATACATCCCGGACTTCGTTGTGGACCTGCGGCATTTGACCAGTCTCTGTAATTTCACAGACAGCTGCAGGGGGGAGATGTTAAGGGACTTTTTCATTGAGAGCATTAATCATGCCGGGATTTTCAGGAAGCTCATAGAAGCCAAGGACTTGACTTTAGAAGGGGCAGCGTTGATAGCTCAGACCTGCATGACAGGGGAAGAGGAGACCAAGCTAATTTACGCCATCCCAACGTGGCGATGGACCAGGGAGTTAACATTGTGAACGCGGCTAGGGACCCTGCAGGCAGACAAGGGCATTTCGAAACCGCCCAGGCAGCAACAAACTCTCGGGTGGGCCTGCAACAGGAACATGGAAAGCTTGCTCAAATCCATTCCTGGACCAATCGTATTCCAAGACGACATCCTTTTAACGGGTCGAGACACCGAGGAACATCTCCACGACCTGGAGGAGGTGCTATGCCAACTGGACTGGGCAGACCATCGGACGTCTCAAAGTGCTGTAATGTGGGAAGCGTGGCAGCCAATTTGCGCACAAGCAAGCTCCCACAAACAGCAATGTGATAATGACCAGGTAATCTGTTTTTGTTATGTTGACTGAGAGATAAATATTAGCCAGGACACCGGGGATAACTCCCATGGTCTTCTTTGAAAGAGAGTCATGGTATCTTTTATATCCACTTGAGAGAGCAGGTTTAACATCTCATCAGAAAGAAGGCATCTCTGACAGTGCAGTGCTCCACTGGAGTGCCAGCCTAGATTTTTTGTGCTTAAGTCCCTGAAGTGGGACCTGAACCCACAACTTTCTGACTCAGAGGCAAGTGTGCTACCCACTGAGCCACAGCTGACACTTAAGGGCTGTGCTTTCTCTCACCTCCTGTAATTCAATGCAGTGGGCCTGCCCTGATTGCAGGAGCAGACCCGGCTCTGCTCCCCCACAGAAAGCAACAGAAATTCTGGGGCAACGGAAGGGGATCAGAGACCGACTGTAATGTGGCTCCCCCATCTCTTTTACCAGACCATTAAATTCAGGCCATGGGCATTACCTGGGAGGCAAAGATCAGCAAAATCAGCCTGTGTGTGATTACTGCAGTAATATCAGTGTGTGAACTCATGTGGAAGCAAGTCATCCTTGTTCGAGGGACCGCCTAAGATGATGATGAATATCAGTAAAATAAGAAAGTATGAAATTATTGGCCCTTAAAATTATAATGTAGCAGATTTAGGGGGGGGGGGGTGTAATGTATTTGCGTCATGGGTTCTTTGTTTAAGAATTCATAGCAACACATTGCTATTAAGAACCAGTTGGTTTATGAACAAAGGTTGAACAATCACACTACACATTACCAGTTCATCCACTGGGGTTGATCTAATTGAGTTGTTTAAGATGATTGAAGGATTTGATAGGGTAGATAGAGAGAAACTTTCCTCTGGTGGAGGAATCCAGAGCAAGAGGCCGACACTATAAAATTAGATCTCGGCTGCTCAGAGGTGATGTAGCAAGCATTTCTTTGCACAGAGGGCAGATGAAATCTGGAACTTCCTCCCACAAAAAAACTTGGTCAATTAAAAATGTTAACAATTGAAATTGCTAGATTTTTGTTAGGGAAGGGTATTAAGGTTATGAAACCAAGACGGGTAGATGGAGTTGAGGTATAGATCAGCCATGATCTGATTGAATGGCGGACCAGGCTCGAGGGGCTGAGTGGCCCACTCCTGTTCTTGAGTTCCTGTGTTGCTTCCTAAAAGAACCCATGAGCTACTGATAACAATACGAAGGACACAGGATACTTTTCACCTTCACTGCTTGAACAGTACTCTGGCACAATAGACCACCCACCCATTGTAGTACCCACACAATCTTCACCCACTTAAAATTAATGGAAGGAAAATCCGGTAGATTCTTCAATAGGGAACCGGTCCACTCCACCAGATCATTGCCCAGGCGGTGAAGCTGAAAATATACCCATGTAGTTTCCGACTGCAGTCAATATAACGTGCACAACTGCTTCGAGGCAATGCACCTCACCAATGTCTAATACCTTAGCTTGTGTTGTGTATATCATTGACCTGACCCCATAAGCTGGTCATGGGAGTGATATTTAGGGAAGCAGTAGAAAGATACCCGGACAACAATGCCAACAAATGAATGGCCCGGAATTTGCGGTCGGAGGCGTACCTCCGGAGTACGCCTCCAACCCGCTAAAAATATCTGCACTTACCGTCAGGCTCCCAGGCTTCGGGCTTCGGAGACTTCAGGGCCTGGGCCTGCAGGTGTGCGCCTGGGTAAAGGTCACCGATCCAGGATGCAGGTGGTTCGGAAGCGTCTCTGGGATCACATGGGCCAGGTCTTCCAATCAGAAAGGAGAATTCCTAATATGCTTAAGGGGATTCCATTTACAAACGGAATATCTGCAAGCATGAACCCATCCCCAAATAATTAAATCATTTACACAACTAGAATAAAAAATAAAAGTTCCCATTTTCAAATTGAATTAGAAGTTCTTTCAATAAAGAATATACAGTAAAAAAACATCTTGAAAAATAATTTTAAACGTTTTAATCAAGGCCAACATTTGCATAAACAAATTTTAATTGTTTGCGCCTGATTTTTTTGATTTTAAATTAACATTTATATTAACCCTTATGCTGGTGAAAGCAGGCCCTATGCTAGGCATAGGGGTTTTGTGGGCAGTTGTTGGGTGATTTTTGAGTTGGTGCAGCAGATCAGTCAAGGCGAACCTTGACCGATCGCAAGTTCCTGGTTTTCTGCGCATGTGGAAACTCGGAAGTTGCGGTGTCGATTAGAAGGCTTACGATTAACGATTACGATTGGGATCCTCAAATTCAGGGTCAATATTTGCTAGTGAAGCAGTTTAACACTGCAAGAGCTGTCAACAAAATGGCAGTGTCAGGCATGCTGTCACATTATTCCTGGAATGGTATGGGTCCCAATGATCTGTGGGTCACTCCGTAGTACCACTGAAGCTGCCCATGGCTCAAATGAGAAGCAGTAAGTAGTAAACGTTCAGCAGGAAGTTGAGGCACAGATTCTGCTTTAAATTCAGAACCTTTGGGTGAAGATTGGCCTCCTGAATCTCTAATAAACTGCGTGCAATCAATAATTTGGCAATTGAAGAATTACCAGCAGCATTAAATAAGCTAAGAATGCCTCTCTGCTAATCAATAATATAGAAATCGGGAATTTTAGAACTCCCCACAATAAAGAGTTAAGAGCTATCAGCATGAAGTCATTCATCCTCCATCGGCAAGAGATTTGACATTTCAGCTTTTTTGGGGGGCAATTATCTGCATTCAGTTGAACAGCTTTAACGAATGCCGAGGTCAATTGCAGTATATTATTCAAATCACACAACAAAGCATATCAGAGCATGGAGAAATAAACGCCGATGTTTGCAGGTTTCTAACGCTAGTGATTTGTGTCATGTATTCAACGGTCATTGTAATCCATGTATAAACTGACTTAAGTTGTACACCGTGAGAACACTGACCACTAGGTGGTGAACTTGTGGGAGACACTCTTAACCAGGACTTTCAGGTATAACAGGGGAAGCTCCACCCACCTTCATCACTTCAGTGCTGGCTAATAGAGATAACTGGTCACAGAGTGACCTTCTCTCAAGTATGGGTCTCGTGTGCATTTGTACTGTACAGTAAGGACATATCATTGGCGACGAGAAACTGGGATTTAAACCACGCGAGCATGGCCACTAGCAGCACAGACGAGAGGTACTGTGTTGGTGATGATTGGGACGATTTTATTGATAGACTACAGCAAAGTTTCGTCAGTAAGGAATGGCTGGGATAGGATTCGGCCGACAAACGCAGGGCTCATCTCCTGACGGTTTGTGGATCCAGGACGTACTCCCTGATGAAGGACCTTCGAGCACCAGAGAAGCCGGCGGACAAGACTTTTGAAGAGCTCAGTAAGTTGATCGGGGAACACTTTAAACCGGCGAGCAGCATGCACATGGTGAGACACCGGTTTTACACACACTGGCGGCGAGAAGGGCAAAGCGTTCCAGACTTCGTGGCAGACCTCCGGCGACTGGCGAGCCTATGTAAGTTCCCAGATGCATGCAAAGCGGAGATGCTGCAAGACTTTTTTTATTGAGGGCATCGGGCACGCTTGGGGTTTTCAGGAAACTGATTGAGACCAAAGACTTGACCCTGGAAACAGTGGCTTTGATGGCCCAGACATTTATCTCAGGGGAGAAAGAAACCAGAATGATGTTTGACAAAAATCTTGGTTTAAATGCAGCAAATGGACAGGGAGTCAACATTGTTAACGCGGCACACAGTTCTCCAGGCAGATAGGGGCAATCGGACATGCCCGAGCATGTAGTCGAACCCAAAGGGGGAATTCAACAGAGACAATGGCTAGCTGAACGGCGATTCATGCCATCGCAAGGGACAATGCGGCCAGTAATGGGGCCATCAGCACCTGTCAGTGGTGCATTTAAGGACAGTTACACAGACAGTCAGAGACGATCGACTGGTAATGGACCTTTTGTTTCCAACAACGGCTCATATTGGAGGTTTGGAGGCAAACACACAGCCAGAGCTTGCAGGTATCAGCAATATACCTGCAGAAATTGCAACGTCAGCGGTCAGTTGGCGCGCATGTGCAGAAAGCCTGCAGCCAGGTTGATGTACGAGGAGGACGGGCCTACAGGGCCAAATGAATACTGGGGGAAATTGCTGGAAGCTGAAGTTCAGCGAGTTCATGTGGAGCACATATACAGTTCATACACCAGGACGCCATCGATAATGATGAAAATGCTCCTCAATGGCATCCCAGTATCAATAGAGCTAGACACGGGGGCCAACCAGTCCCTGATGAGCATCAAACAGTTCGACAAGTTGTGGGTGTCCAAGGCCAGGAGGCCAAAATTATTGCCGATTGACGCACAGCTACGGACATATACAAAGGAGATCATTCTGGTGCTAGGCAGCGCCACGGTAGTCGTGACCCACAAAGATTCGGAGAACAGGTTGCCACTCTGGATTGTCCCAGGGGACGGTCCCGCACTGCTGGGGAGGAGTTGGCTTGCTGTCATGAACTGGAAATGGGGCGATGTCAATGCAATTTCTTCTGTGGAGCGAATATCATGCTCACAGGTCCTGGACAAATTTGACTCACTATTTCAACCAGGCATTGGCACTTTCATGAGGACCAAGGTAGTGATCCACATAAACCCGGACGCCAGACCAGTACACCACAAGGCCAGAGCGGTGCCGTACGTGATGCGGGAAAAGATAGAAGGCGAATTGGACCGCCTGCTGAGGGAAGGCATCATCTCGCCAGTCGAATTCAGTGACTGGGCGAGCCCGATTGTGCCGGTGCTCAAGGCGGATGGGTCGGCAGGATATGTGGTGATTACAAGGCCACCATCAATCGGGTGTCACTCCAAGACCAGTACCTGCTACCGAGAGCGGAGGACCTCTTTGCGACGCTATCCGGTGGCAAATCTTTTTCAAAATTGGACCTGACCTCAGCTTACATGATCCAGGAGCTGGCGAGTGAGTCGAAGAAGCTGACCACCATCACGACACACAAGGGGTTGTTTGAGTATAGCAGATGTCCGTTCGGGATTTGCTCGGCCGCCGCGATCTTTCAATGAAACATGGAAAGTCTCCTCAAGTCGATTCCAAGGATGGTGGTTTTTCAAGACGACATCCTCATCACGGGTCGCGATACTGAAGAACACCTCCACAACCTGGAGGAGGTGCTACGCAGACTGGACCAGGTTGGTCTGCGACTGAAAAAGGTGAAGTACGTCTTCCTAGCTCCAGAGGTAGAATTCCTGGGGAGGAGGGTAGCAGCAGATGGGATCAGACCTACTGCGTTCAAAACGGAAGCGATCCAGAGACCACCCAGACCCCGTAACATGACGGAGCTGCATTCGTTCCTGGGGCTCCTGAACTATTTTGGTAACTTTCTTCCCAAATTGAGCACGCTGTTAGAGCCACGACACGTGCTCCTACGCAAAGGCCGTGAATGGGCCTGTGGGGACAGCCAGGAAAGGGCTTTTGATAGAGCACGCAATTTGTTATGCTCCAACAATCTGTTAGCGCTATATGACCCATGTAAGAAACTTGTTTTAACGTGCGATGCGTCGTCCTATGGGGTCGGGTGTGTGTTGCAGCATGTTAATGCCAAGGGTCAGTTGCAGCCGGTAGCTTATGCCTCCAGAAGTCTGTCCCAGGCAGAAAAGGGCTACGGGATGTTGGAAAAGGAAGCGCTTGCATGTGTATATGCAGTTAAAAAAATGCACCAGTACCTGTTTGGCAGGAAATTTGAGCTGGAGACAGATCACAAACCCCGAACGTCCCTTTTGGCCGACAACAAGACCATAAATGCAAAAGCGTCGGCCCGTATACAGAGGTGGGCACACAGGTTGGCCGCCTATGACTATACAATTCGGCACAGACCGGGCACTGAAAACTGCGCCGATGCACTCAGCAGGCTCCCACTATCCACCACCGAGGGGGCAACCAAGCATGCTGCTGAGATGATCATGGCTGTTGAAGCTTTCGAAAGCGAAGGGTCGCCCGTGACAGCCTGTTAGATCAAAGTCTGGACTAACAGAGACCCGCTACTGTCTTTAGTCAAGAAATGCATCCTGAATGGGGACTGGGCAGCCACGTACGGGGCATGCCCTTAGGAATTTAAACCATTTCACAGGCGCAAGGATAAACTCTCGATTCAGGCCGATGGCCTACTATGTGGAAACTGAGTAGTCATGCCCCAGATGGGCAGATAGGCATTCATCCGAGAACTCCACAATAAGCACCCGGGCATTGTCATGATGAAGGCAATTGCCAGGTCACACGTTTGGTGGCCAAGGATAGATGCAGACCTGGAACTTTGTGTTCGCAGGTGCAACACGTGTGCCCAGCTGGGCAATGTGCCCAGGGAAGCCCCCCTTAGCCCCTGGTCCTGGCCCGCCAAACCATGGTAACGCACCCATGTGGATTACGCAGGTCCTTTCATGGGAAAAATGTTTTTGGTTGTAGTAGAAGCCTACTCCAAATGGATCGAATGTGACATCCTCAATTCAAGCACATCCTCTGCCACGGTAGAAAGTCTACGGGCAATATTCGCCGCCCATGGTCTACCGGACATCTTGGTCAGCGACAATGGCCCGTGCTTTACAAGCATTGAGTTCCAGGACTTCATGGCAGGAAATGGAATCAACCATGTCAGAACGGCACCGTTCAAGCCGGCCTCAAACGGCCAGGCGGAACGAACAGTGCAGATAATCAAACAGGGGATGCTCAGAATCCAAGGGGGTTCCCTACAAAGCCGCTTATCATGCCTCCTGTTGGCCAATAGATCCCGACCACACTCGCTCACAGGGGTTCCATCCGCAGAGCTGCTAATGAAAAGGACGCTCGAAACCAGGTTATCCCTTATACACCCCACCATGAAAGAAATTGTTGAGAGCAGGCACCGGTCACAATGTGACTACCATGACGGGAATGCGAGGTATTGATGTCAATGACCCTGTCTTTGTCCTCAACTATGCTGCAGGGCCCAAATGGCTCATAGGCACTGTGATTGACAAAGAGGGGAATAGGATTCTGGTCGTTAAGCTTACCAATGGACAAATCTGCTGCAAACACGTGGATCAAACAAAAAGGAGGTTCAGCAACCCCATAGAAGAAGCAGAGGAAGAACACGATGTAGAGTTTACTCCACCACAGGTGACCGAACACTGGAACCAAGTGGAGGAGAGCCCAGTCACTGTGGGCAGTCCGGACAGGCCTGAGGCACCGCAAACAGCAGACACTCAGGCCAGCGCCCAACAACCGGAGCCCCAACTCAGGCGCTCTACAAGGGAGCGTAAACCACCAGAGGGACTTAGCCTGTGATCCCAATAAGATTTTGGGGGGAAGGTGACGTCATGTATTCAACTGTCATTGTAATCCATGTATAAACTGACCTAAGTTGTACACCCTGAGAACACTGACCACTAGGTGGTGAACTTGTGGGGGACACTCTTAACCTGGACTTTCAGGTATAAAAGGGGAAGCTCCACCCACCTTCATCACTTCAGTGCTGGAATAAAGGTAACTGGTCACTGAGTGACCTTGTCTCAAGTATGGGCCTTGTGTGCATTTGTACTGTATAGTAAGGACATATCAATTTGTAACCCTACTGCAATGTCTGGCTGCACTGCTAGTTCTCAGGTTCGCATTGTCAATAATCTTCCGCAGACATGAGCTATTCCTCTTCACAATACAAGATAATTTTCATCTCATTGAATTGGGAATATTAAAAAGCCATTTCCTCTCTAGTCGCAGGATAGTTTCTGTTAAAACTATCTGTTAAAAATGCAATTAAACAGCACTCTGGACTTTGAGCACCCTGGCCCATCAAGATGTAGGGTATATATGTACATGTTTTAATAATCCCTCTCCTTAAGGTGATGACTCATGCTAGTCTACGGCTAGTCTACGGTTCCATGGCTGCCGGCCATCCTTTCGTACCTTGCCCAAGGATCGATTCTTTCTGTCTGCCTCATCAGATGGAGGCTAAAGATCCCATAGCACCATTGGAAGAAGAGTAGGGAGTTCTCCCAATCAATATCACCCAAAAACAGATTAACTGCTTATTATTCTTGCTTCTATTTTAGGGATATTACTGGCACAAAATGGCTGCTGTTTTTGCCAGATAACAAGCTGTGCACTAAGTATTTTATTGTATGAAACATATCAGACAGGACTGAGGTACAATATAAATGCAAATGTTATTATGCAGCTAAATTCTGCTCTCCTGAGCATCCCTGATTATAATCGCTCAACCATTGGTGGCCGTGCCTTCTGTTGCTTAGGCCCCAAGCTCTAGAACTAGGCGGAGCAGGCCCGATGGGCCGAATGGCCTAATCCTGCTCCTATTTCTTATGTTCTAACTCCCTGCCTAAACCTCTCCACCTCTCTACCTGTCCTTCCTCCTTCAAGATGCTCCTTAAAACCTACCTCTTTGACCAAGCATCTGTGGCTTATGCGGCTCGGTGCTTGGGATGTTTCACTACATTAAAGGCACTATATAAATGTAAGTGGATGCAAACTATTCAACTGCGCAAGATGTCACAGCCAAGCCCGATGCTGTCCTCACTAAATGTCCATTCATATGCACTTTCAACAGCAATGACCAAGAGCAGGGTTATCGACTCTGTAACTTATGGTCATTGAGACCAATTGTACTGCTAGCGACTGTTGCTTGACTAAAATGGCCGCGCTCAGTACAGGCTACAATCAACCTTCGGGCCGGTTTGGTAGAATTAGCTGAGGAAGGAATGCTGTCGTACAGTACTGAGCATTTTCAGAAGATGCCACCTTAGGATGAGACATTAAACCAAGGCTCCAATCGGTCTTGTTTGACAATTCAGGTGTACCAGTAAGTCCAATGACAGGTAATGTATTGCTCTACTAAGCTATATCAGCCTTCTTAATTCAATCTGATTGATAATACAGTGGCTCTGAGATGGCTGGTCTATAAATTCATGAAGAAATCCATTTGATTCCTCAGTCTCCAACAACTTGACTGATCTAAACTCAAGACTTTTTGTCAGGGCTCTTTATTTAAACCAGGGAAAAATGCAACCATTGGACAAGACCGAGTTCAATTTATTGCACATCCGGTAGTGATGGTCGGTAGTGTTACTTGTCGGGATTTGCCACTGTGCTCTCTTCTCTTATCCCCATGCCTACAGTTAAAGTTGAGGTGGTTTGACATCTACAACAGATTTGTTCACCAGAAACCATGCGTTAGGACTGGGGCTTCTCCTTGACAGCTGTATTTTTTTTCAGTATCGGTATGAAACCCTTGTGGCTGAGTGACAGGTAGAAATATCTGATATGGCTACCCTGGAGGAGTTTGATATTCCAACTGTTGGAGGAAAGCATTGTCTGGCAAGTGATTTAGCTGCAGCTGCGTACAGTCGACACAGACATGCTGACTTGTAGATTAACCCTTTATTGCAGTATTTTTCCATAAAATAATAGATAACCTATTCAAAAAATCTAAATTAGAGAGCAGTTAAATCTAAATGTTGGAGCCAATTCTTTCAAAATGTCACACTTTGCACTGTTATTATTGTGTGTGCTGTCTTTCTTTTTGGAAGCCTTTCGTGTACATTTATTTTGAGCACTTAGTTGCATTTTTTGAACACTAGCAGATGTGCTACAGTGTTTCACACCCGTGTGATAACTGAAGTGTGACAGGAAGTGAGCATGTTGCCTACAGGAAGTGCGCACTATGTGTAAGATTTTTGCTATTTTATAGATGAAGAACGTGGGATGATTTGGCTCAACTGGTAGCATTGTTACGCTGAATCAGATGGCAGTGGGTTTAAGCCTTACCCCAGGACCACAACACGCACACACTAAGCTGATGTTACTAGTACTGAAGAGGTGCTGCATTGTCGAAGATGTCATATTTGGATGTGATGTTAAACCATGTCCCTTGACGCAGATGGATATTAAAGTTTCCTTGGCACTACATAGATCAGGGAGTTCTCAGCCGTCATCAGCTAACACCACCAATTGAAAATGAGCTGGACATTGCTGCTTGCAGAATCTTGCTATGGGCAAAATGCCTGTCATGTTTGCCCATATAACAAATCTCCAGATTTCAGAAGAATGTATGTGAAACATTTCAGGAGGTATGATGAGGTGTTATATTATTCCATGTCTCTAATTCTCTAAATGTAGTAGATAGGTGTCAGCTGTGGCTCAGTAGGTAGCACCCCTCTGAGTCAGGAGGTTGTGGGTTCAAGTCCCACTCCAGGGACTTGAGCACATCAATCTAGGCTGACACTTCAATGCAGTACTGAGGGAATGCTGCGCTGTCAGAGATGCCATCTTATGGATGAGATGTTAAACCGAGACCCTGTCTGCCCTCAGGTGGACTTAAAAGATCCCATGGCACTATTTTGAAGAAGAACATCTCCTTGATATCCTGGCCAATATTTATTACTCAACCAACATAATTTGCTGTGCACAAATCGGCTACATTTCCTACATTACAATAGTGAGCTACACTTGGAAAAAGTGCATCATTGGCTGTAAAGCACTTTGGGATGCCCTTCCTTTCTTTGTAAAAATCTCCCGTGACATAATTCTTATAAATGGTCATAGAGCAGGCAGTCATTCTAGCCACAAGTCTTGTGGGTGCAATTACAGGTTGGACCTCTCTGGTCCGGCACCCTCGGGACCTGACTGGTGCCGAAACAGAGAATTTTCCGAACCACGGGAGGTCAGTGCTGGTGATCGCTGAGTGAGGGAGGAGAGGCGGGGAATGTTGGTGATTGGTCATTTCTCTGTCTGTCTCAGGTCTAACGCCCCTTCACTGCACCATCAAGTCCCACAATGAGGAAGCAGAGTGAGATACTGAGCATCATGAGAGCGCTTAACAGTGAGCTTAAGGAAAGCGGCAGTTCCGCAAACTAATGCCGAACCACGGATGTTTCTGGACCAGAGAGTCCTGGACCAGAGAGGTTCAACCTGTATCCCTATGACTCTCAAAGGCAAATATGTCCCTCAACAGATGGTTTGAATTAAAGGGATTGTGGCACAGAGAACTAGGAATTTCTTTACAGTAACTAAGAGGAGAGACAAGTGTCATAACAAAGAATAATTGCAATTTAGCTTAGTTTTGAGAAATGTCAAAAGTTTTATGCTTATAATATTCACCCGCAAATATTTATTTAAAAAATAAACATTTTGGTAGCTACATATTTTGAAACCTTCTGTGACCATTCAATTTTAAGTCGATTCAATGATTTTGCAATTTATACTGCAGTTTATCAAAATGATGCCTTCTTAAATGAATTGTACTGCTTACTTTCCTTTGAACTACTTATATGTTCAATTGATTATTTACTGTGAATACAATTTTTACAATATATCCTTTACCTTAACAGAGTTGTGTTGTAGGGAAACAAAATGTCAAAACAAGCAGCGTGGTATTTGAAATTAAGTGCGTACACATATATGTTTAGGCTCGGTTTGTTTTCTTTCGAACAGAGGAGGCTGAGGGGAGACCTAATTGAGGTGTATAAAATTATGAGGGGCTTAGATAGAGTGGATAGGAAGGACCTATTTCCTTTAGCAGAGATGTCAATAACCAGGGGCATAGATTTAAAGTAATTGGTAGAAGGTTTAGAGGGGATTTGAGGAGAAATGTTTTCACCCAGAGGGTGGTAGGTCTGGAACTCACTGCCCGAAAGGGTGGTCGAGGCAGAAACCCTCATAGCATTTAAAAAATGCTTGGATGTGCACTTGAATTGCCGTAGCCTACAAGGCTATGGACCAAGAGCTGAAAAATGGGATTAGGCTAGATAGCTCTTTGTAGGCCAGCACGAACATGATGGGCCGAATGGTCTCCTTCTGTGCTGTAAATGTCTATGATGCTATGTTGCTTCAGCATATTGCTTATTTGAACCTGTGGTATTTAAACATACAGACATTATGTTGCTGGGTCCAATTGCTAGTCTGTGCTGAGTTACCTACTCTTGGTTCGATTGGCAGCATGGGCACAACAGTGCCCAATGGTTATCCAGCAATCTCGTCTGGAAAGCATGCCTGTGTGAACTTAGGGTACAGACTTGGATCTGATACCATCCCATCCAATGACAGGCGGGAGCAGAAATTGGGGTGGGATCCAGATGTTGCCGGGCACTCGCAGAAACAGAGCAACAGCAAGGTAAGTCAGGAAGGATGGGAGTCCGGGCCAATTGTGGTCGGAGAAAGTTGTGCGGGGGGGGGGGGGGGGGAGAGGAGGGGTGCGGAGAAGCTCAGGCTGGAGGAAGCCCAAGGTTTCCTTAGGAGGAGCACTCCCAACTCTCCTGGACCACAAGGAACCTCACCGAAAGTTAGTAAATTAATCCTTATTGGTCCGATGCTGTCTTGCTAACAGCCCGGGGGGACTGTCTGTGAATTGCCTACTTCGGAGTTTAAACTACAATCAGGAGTCCGAATTGTATCATCGGACCCCAACAATTCAGTGTTTATGAGGCCTACGGCGGATGGCCTCCACGCTCCAGGAGTTAAAGTTGCAGGAGCTGAAAATGCAGTAGGCTCTATTCTGGAGTGGGACTTGAACCCACAACCTTCTGACTCAGGCGAGAATACTACCCACTGAGCCACTGACACCTATCCATAGTTTATTAGAGACTTGCAATAACCAGTCACCTTGTCATACCTCCTGAAACGCTTCACATCCAGACTTCTGAAATAGAGACTTATGTGGGCAATCATGGCAGCCATTTTGCCCATGGCAAGTAATAATGTCCCGCTCGTGTTTCATTGATGGAGTTATTTGATGACACCTGGGGATCACCATGGTCCATGTAGTGCCAGGGAAACTTTAATATCCACCTCAGCCATGGGACATGGTTTAACATCACATACAAATATGACACCTCCAACAAAGCAGCATCTCTTCAGTACTGCATTGTAACATCAGCCTAGTGTGTGTATTGAGGTCCTGGGATGGGGTTTGAATCCACTGCTGTCTGACTCAGCATAACGATGCTACCAGTTGAGCCATATCGCCCCGAGTTCTTCATCTATAAAATAGCAAACATTGTGCACATAATCTGCACTTACAATAATGAAAATGATTGAATCTACTAACTTTTAAATTGAAACAGTTGCACTAACCTTCAGAATATGGGAACAAATGAAAAGATTGCTTTTTTTGGGGGATTGCCATATTTTTTGTCCTCCTTTTAAACCTGCATTAGATTTTAATTTATTTGTTGACATAGAATTCAATCACTATGTTAGAAAGAAAAAAAAACTACTTTTGCACAGAACCTTTCGTATCCTCAAGATATTCTCAAGCATTTCACAGGCAATGGATTACCTTTTTTGAGATGTAGTCACCGTGGTTTTGTTGGCCATTTGAATGAGCAAGATTAAAATCCAGTCGTAAGATTTTGCTCACAGCTGACGTTAGACGAACTGATCAAAAGTTACCTGATTTCTTTCTCTTCCTTCTCGAATAGACTTGTTACATTGGTTTCCCTCCCGTCCCCTGTCATGATTTGCACATTGAGGAAGACCATATGTTATGGTCAGAGCCTCTGCTATTTCCTCCCTAAGTGAGACGGATGTGGGTTCAAGCCCCGCTTTAGGCCTTGAGCACATGATTCAGGTTCACGGCAGTACGGAGGGAGTGCAGCATTGTCAGAGGTGCTGAGATATTAAACCCAGACCCATCTGCCTATGCAGGCGACTGTAAAAACTTCCATTCTATTTTTTGAAGAAGAAGAATGAGGAGATCTCTCAATATCTTGCTCAACATCAACAAACACCACCAAAATGATCAATTGGGTCATTTTACCTCACTATTGTTTATGGATCTTGCTTTGTGCGAGATGGTGGCCGCGGTTGTCTACAAAACCAGGGTGACTACATCTCAAAGAAGGTCATTCGTTGCCTGTGAAGCGCTTTAGAGGACACGGAAGGTTTTGTATAAATGCAGTTCTTTTTTTCTTGCTAACTCCATGCCGGCAAATAAACAAAACTGTAATGCAGGTAGAAAGGAGACCAAAAATGTGGCAATCTAAAATAAATAACAACCTTTGCATTGCTTCCCGTTTTCTGAAGGCTATTTCAGCTGTTTCAATTTAAAAATTAGCAGATTCAGTAGTTTTCATCATTGGAAGTGGAGATGAAAGATAACATACACACAATATATCAAGAGGAGGCAGCTTTGAACGATTTATCACAATGGAACGTACGCAGCGGGACTAAAGTGGAAATGGCATCTTCACACTGTAAAACATTTTACTTTCTATGCATACAGTCTTCAGAAGATATATAATTAAAGATAATAGAATATTTTTGATAAAGCAGGACACGTTATGAATTTCAAATAGACAACACTCTACTTGGAAGAATTTCTAACTTCCCTCTGATTGCTTCAGTCTGTTGTTGCAGGTTCAGTGTTTGACGTGCCAGGGAGGCTGATTGTTCTATGTTTGTGCCCATTTCCCACATCACTGCGCTGGGAGCGGGGGTGGGGGAGGGAACACTGAGCTCCCACAAATTGCAAAGAGGACAAGGGAGGGCGGGCGGGGATAGCAGTACATCATCATCATCGTAGGCAGTCCCTCGGAACCGAGGAAGACTTGCTTCCACTCTTAAAATACGCTTGATTTCTGCATGCTCTCGGCGACGAGACTCAAGGTGCTCAGCGCCCTCCTGGATGCACTTCCTCCACTGAGGCCAGTCTTTGGCCAGGGACTCCCAGGTGTCAGTGGGCAATATTCGTCGCTGCCATGCTCCACCTCACAGTCATACCAGTACAAACAGGTCACCGTCCCACTGTGATTTCTGAGGTTTGCTCAGTTGGGTGTAACAGTGCTTGCATCGACACTGGATGCAAGGCCAGCCTCCATATTGAAATGAGGCAGGAGCAAAGTATGGCTGGTCAGATTCCCAACCCTCCATGATTGCCCCGGAGTCTCCAGGAATTGAAAGATTAATCTCCCGGACACTGCTGCTATTCTTCACCTACAGACCAAGATACAGCACTTTAGATTGTAGGGCATGCCTTTTTTATTAATTTGCAGAGATGGAACACAATTAAATAAATTGCGTCATTACATCGCTTGCCTGCCAGATTGTGTTGGCAAAAAGACTCTTCAGATGCTTGTCTCTCTTCTTGATGGGCAGTGCACCTTGAATTATCTTTCAATTTGGCGGATTAAAGTCAAGAAATGCTTATGTGTTCAAGTTCTAAATATAAGAATAATTGGCTCATACAGGTAATGTGATGAAGTGCAGAATATCTTTCACAGGCGTTGGAGGACTGAATTCCTGTGGTGGGAATGCAGGCTCCAGTCCCAGCTTCAGCTAATGTTTCCAACCTCTTTCCCACGTGGCTGAAATGAAAGGCTCTTGGCTGAATCTGTGTCGTGTTTAGTGTCGGATGGCCCAAACCAGTTCCAACAGCTTTGGCTACAAAACAACAGCGAAGTCACTTCAAAAGCAAGTCATTGGCCGCGAATTGCTTTGGTGCGTGCTGAGGATGGGAAAAACACGGGCATGAAAGTCCATTCTTTCACCGTTTCGGCCTTTGTCCATCCAACATGAAGGAATTTGGATGCTATTCAACCTAGATTAACTTGTCCCGTTGATCAGAGTTAAATTGCACATACAGGAAAGCAGTGGAGTGCGATATGTGTGTGCACTTGGTCTGTGCAGCAGAGCAGGTCTCCAGTTGTCTTGGGTAATCCTTGCCACTAGACCAAGACCAAGCTCTGTCAAGCCCGTGTGGTGGCTGGGGTGCAACGGCCACCACACATTAAAAAAATCCACGCACAGGCATCTTCCACCATTCAGGATGTAGTTCGGGATCTGGAATATTAGGTCCTTCATTGAAACACCTGTGAACTCACCCCTTTTTGGCGTGGAAGCAAGTCATCCTCGTTTCGAGGGACTGATAATGATGATGATGATGACGACAGAGTTGGGCATATGAAGGGAACAAAACTGTAAGAAATTCTAATCGTTTTTAGCATTTCCTGCTGACTGACACTAGCAGGTACTGCCTTTCTGCAAATGATGTGGGGAGGCAATAGAACTAAGATATATTCCTGATATCAGAAAGCACAGCTCTTTGTCAGGATTTCAACCTTTTGAATTGGTAACTTGCTCAATGACAACAACAACAACTTGCATTTATATAGCACCTTTAACGTAGTAAAAATGGCCCAAGGTGCTCTTGGTGTGAGCGTTAAATCGGAGCCTTACTTGAGAATAATCGCAGATACCAGAAATGCGAGGGTATACATATCAGGAAAGGATGAACAGGCTGGGTCTCTTCTCTTGAAAAAAGAAGGTTGAGGTGTGACCTAATAGAGGTCTTTAAAATGATGAAAGGTTTTGATAGAGTGGATACAGAGAGAATGTTTCCACTTCAGTATAAGAAATCCAATAGGGAATTCAGAAGAAACTTCTTTACCCAAAGAGTGGTGAGAATGTGGAACTCGCTATCACAGGGAGTGGTTGAAGCGAATAGTATAGATACATTTAAGGGGAGGCTAGACAAGAGGGAGAAGGGAATAGAATCAGACGAGGAAAGACGGGAGGAGGCTCAAGTGGAGCATGGACTGATGGGGCCGAATGGCCTGTTTCAGTGCCATATATCCCATGTAATCCTGTGCGTTGCAACCCTTGGAATGACTTTACCTAGCAGCCATTATGGAAAAAAATCTATTTGTTAAATTGGGCTGTTTCAATCTGAGTATCCAATCTAATCAGAACTGAAAATCTTACTGTATTACTGAATATTTTCCACCATGCAAGGTTAAAATGTTGCAGAGGATTGTTGGAATACATTGGATCAGATTTTATGGGACCTATGACGGTGTAGCATACACCGTCGTAAGTGCCCCGCAAGTTCCGGGTTTCCGTGTGCGATGTCCATGCCCGAAAACCTGGAACTTGTGATCTGTCAAGTTTCTCCTCGACAGATCGTACCCATCCATTACAAATTCACTTTTGCGGTGCAGAGCTGGGCTGTTTGCCTAAATACGGCCCAGCGACTACCCATGAAACCCTTACGCCTGGTAAAAACAAGCGTAGGGCTACGTTTTACCAGCATAAGGGTTAAAATATATATTTTTAAATGATTTAAACATTCACTGACATTTAAAATTAGTTTAGCTTAGTTTTGTCCCAGTTGACTGTGATGCTCTCTCTGCCCAGGTTCACACATGAAGACAGACACTCGGATGAGGGAGCAAAGGCTTTGCCAGCACTGATGAAATTGTATCCCAGCACAGGGAGCTTCAGGCGACGAGAAAAGGGAAATAAATTGGAAAAATAAAATGCAGAGGTGCCTTTAGGATCCTTGCTATCTTTGAGTGGTGGATGGACACGGCTCACTCTTCCTCAGCCTCTCAAACTTGCCTTCCCTCTGCTACACTTCCTCTGCTACACTCCCTCTCACACTCACCCTCCCTCTGCGATTCTTCCTCGGCCTCTCTCACTCGCCTTCCCTCTGCTACACTCCCTCTGCTACACTCCCTCTCACACTCGCCTTCCCTCTGCTACACTTCCTCTGCCTCTCACACTCGCCCTACCTCTGCTCCACTCCCCTCCTTCCTGCTCCCCCTTCCCTCCATTCCTTCTCCCCCTTCTTTACCCCCTCCTTTTCACCTCCTACCCCCCCACTACACCACCCTACTCCCCCTTCTCTCGCGTCCCCTTCTCTCGCGCCCCCTTCTCTCGCGCCCCCTTCTCTCGCTCTTCGCTAAAAATGGGAAACCTGAAAGATGAAAATGCTCCCAATTTTTATTTGAAAGACAAGCTGTGCTTGTAGGCTAAAATAAAACAAATATTGACAGCTCTTTGGTAAACAATTGCATATAAAATGTGCCGAAGAGGCCTTTGAGTGTGTAATCTAGGCCCTCAGCCTTCAGAATCAACCCACTATCTGTAGTCTTTGGGTGACAGCTTGTTATTAGAGCCCTCAACTACTGTCAATATCTGCACAAAATATGCATGGTCTGCATAACTGTAGCTCAATGCACTTGAGGTATGTTTTAATATATATAAGACATGGATGCTTTTACCTATGCTAACTAGTCTGGAGTAAGTATATTTACATTATTTAATTGCCAAATATTCAGACTTGCTTGGAAATACATGATGCATATTTATATTTTGTTTAATGTGCAACTCTTGGGCTTCTGGTTGAGCAGAGGATTTATAACTGACACCGGCAGCTAGACTGTTCCAATACTATTGTAAAATCAAAATAACAGCTACCCAGGAGCTAAGTCTAAGTGAAGTATTTCTCTTAATGGTCTCACTGAATGTTTCACACATTTATGCACTTGAAAATCAGGGTAGGCGGATTGTATTATAGTACCAACATCAAACTAATTTGGAAAAGTTCCAATAATTACAGTCAAACTAAGTTTTTTTGCCTATTAGCTGACATAGCTAGGTTCAGCCAACAGAAACTAATGAGAATAAATGTCTCGGTAGCTTAACCCTAGTGATTGTTAAGAGCAGAGAAAACCCTGAAGAACTTTTTACTGTGGTACCATTTAATAAGTCAGCAATTCCCATCCCCCAGCCAAATGCATGCGTCAACTAGCCTGGCCCAGGAAATATTGGCCAGTTCTGCACTTGAACTTGAATATGCAAGGGACAGCGTGCCAGGTGGTAGCACTGAATGGGAACGGGGTCCACAGACAGTAGACATGGTGTGGGAAGTTTGCTTTTACTGGGACTCGGCACTGACATTTTAGATTGATTTAACAGAAACATTGAGTTGCACCTGCACCAGCCCTTCTGTTCCTGGCATTAACAAAGTTCCATCTTAAATGCCAGAAGCTGCTGCAGAGCTGACCTAATCATGATCTTGTTGAAGGCTGACAGCCCAGTCAAATCTTGCTGACATTATAGAGAATGGAGTCTGGCATTGAATAGCGGTTGTCCTTGTCTAGTATATTGGCCTGTTTGTCTTTAGATTGCACAGTTCCCGATAAAAAGACAGGCAAATTATTAAATGTGACTACACTATTGTATCGCTAGTTAGTTTGGGACAGTTCAAAGAAACAATTGCATCATTAAGGATAAACACTGGCTAATCTCTGGCAGTCGATGAGTATGAATATAAGAAAGCATGGTAATGAACAATGACCATTTGGCCCAACAAGCACATTCCCTTCAAAGACCATATACAACATACCCATCATGGCTTGTAGCTCCTCTTCCACCAACCCCTCGCCCATTTAATCTACTGAGGGAAAATTTTCCATAAATACTCCTTGAAATGTTCACAAACAAAATCCAGAATATTCAGCCATGTTTCCATTCTAATTGTTCAATTCTTATGTTCTGTCCGCCAAATATCTATCCCCACATCTTGCCACAGCCTACTCTAATGTTGCAAGAGTCATTGTGTTCTGTGCATCTGTGTTTCTTGCTGTCCCGATAACCAGCAGTCCTGTTTCTGACCTAATATTTATCCAGTTCCTTATCTCAGACTCAACTGCCTTTTGAGAGTCTATTCAACTATTCCAATCTACTAATTAATTTTAAATCTGTGCCCTTCTATTCTGCACTGAGAGTCTCGGGCATTATCATATTAGTCACCGTTGTCTAATTACCAGATCATCAAAAGATTATAAATATATTAATCATGTTCACACTATGGAATCATATTGTTTACAGCACAGCAGGAGTCTGTTTTACAAGGGCAATCTAAAACGAATCCCACTGCCCTGCTGTCACTCAAACATAACTTAGCAAAGATTGATTTTTAAATTGAACATTCCCAATAAAACTGGTATTACAATAGTATGTGTAAAGTACACATTTGAAAGGCTCCTCACCTGTGTCAGCTGTGACTCAGTGGGCAGCACCCTCGCCTCTGAGACAGAAGGTTGTGGGTTTAAGGGACTTGAGCACAGAAAATCTAGGCTGGTACTCCAGTGCAGTGCTGAGGGAGTGCTGCACTGTCGGAGGTGCTGTCTTTTGGATGAGACGTTAAACCGAAGCCCTGTCTGCGCTCTCAGGCGGACGTAAAAGATTCCATGGCACTATTTCGAAAAAGAATAGGGGAGTTATCCCTGGTGTCCTGACCAATATTTATCTCTCAATCAACATCATAAAGGCAGATTATCTGGTTGTTATCACATTGCTGTTTGTGGGAGCTTGCTGTGTGCAACTTGGCTGTCAAATTTCCTGCATTACAACAGTGACTACACTTTAAAAAGTATTTCATTGGCTGTAAAGCACTTTGGAACGTCTGGTGGATGTGAAAGGCGCTATATAAATACAAGTCTTTCTTTCCTTTCTATTACGCTACATAATAACTTCATTCTGAAGTATTCTTCCTTCCAAGAAAACATAATTTGCGCACAGAAGCAATAGATTTTCAATGTAACGAATTCTATATGAATATAGGAACAGGAGTAGGCCATTCAGCACCTTGAGCCTGTTCCGCCATACAATGAAATCTTGGCTGATCTAACCTAACTCTATCCTTGGCTTATCCCTTCATACACTTGGCTAGCAAGAATCTATTGATCTCTGATTTAAAATGTTTAATTGAGCTAGCATCTACTGATTTTTTGTGGGAGAGTTCCACACCTCTATCCACCCTAAGCGTGAGGGAGTGTTTCCAATGTTGGGGAAGTCCAGAACCAGGGGTCACAGTCTGAGGATAAGGGGTAAGCCATTTAGGACCGAGATGAGGAGAAACTTCTTCACCCAGAGAGTGGTGAACCTGTGGAATTCTCTACCACAGAAAGTAGTTGAGGCCAATTCACTAAATATATTCAAAAGGGAGTTAGATGAAGTCCTTACTACTCGGGGGATCAAGGGTTATGGCGAGAAAGCAGGAAGGGGGTACTGAAGTTTCATGTTCAGCCATGAACTCATTGAATGGCGGTGCAGGCTAGAAGGGCTGAATGGCCTGCTCCTGCACCTATTTTCTATGTTTCTATGTTTCTAACCTCTCTCCTGAATGGCCTGGCACTGATTTTAAGGTTAGTCCCCTCATCCTAGATTCCCTCACAGCGGAAAAAGATTCTCTCTACCCTATAAATGTCTTTCAAAATCCTAAAAACCTCAACAAATCAACCCTTAATCTTCTATATTCCAGAGAATACATGCCTAGTTTATGTAATCTCTCCTCATAATCTAATCCTTGGAGCCCTGGTACCATTCTGGGAATCTGCACTGCACTCCTTCCAAGGGCAATATATATCCTTTCGAAGGTGCGGTACCCAGAATTGTACACAGTACTCCAAGATGTGGTCTAACCAGGGCTTTGTATAGCTGTAGCAAAACTTAACCCCCTTATATTCCAGTCCTCTAGTTATAAAGGCTAACAAGGGCCCTGAAATTCTGTTTTGGCCTTCCCGCGGGCATTTTAGAGAAAAAATACGCACCTACCTTAAGCTGCTGCCCACGTTCCGACTTTGCGATGCTGTGACCTGAGCTGACTGCGCGTCGCAGCGCATGCACGTCGGAACGTGTGCAGGCCTGGAGCTGGAGTCACATGGCTCTGGGCAGCCAATCAGGTAAAGTATATACTCATTCATAGTAACAGGAGTTCCGTAGGGACCTAAACTCCTATTACTATGAATGAGAAACCCCCCCCTAAACACCCAAAACAGTAATAAAAAATAGAAAATATACACTACATTCATTTAAATTAAAGTTATTAATGTCTTAAAAAATATATATATTTTCCTGATTTTTAAAAAGGTTTTTTAAAATAAACTTACCGTTGTGGGGAGGGTTTTTAATGATAAAATGTTTTAATAACTTTATTTTTATATGTTTCTGTGTTTTTTAAAACACTTGTGCCTTTAAAAGTAGGCTATGCACCTGCTTTTTCAGGCGCAAGATTTTTGAGGACATTTGTATACATAAGTATCAGAAATTTCCACTTACAAATGGTCTCGCTCTCGATCTGCGGAGGATCTGTCAAGCCAAAAATTTGACAGATCGTAAATGCCGGTTTCCAGCGCATGCGCATTGCAAAACAAACTTCATACGGACCCGGGAAGGCCGGAATTTCAGAGCCATTCTATTAGCCTTTTTGATTATTTTTTTGATCTGAAGCACCAGTATTATTTTTTAAGAGTGGTGAGAAAGCGCTCTGTAAATTTTAATTTCCATTTTTCTTCCAGTCTCAAACATGCATGACTGCTGTCTGAATGGATCCATCACCGTCATACATTTCCTGGTATCCTGAGAGGCTAGGAGTACCATGGCACTTTCATCTTAGTGTTAGCCTACTGCTTTCAGCAACCCCATGCTCTTCATTGTTCAAAACGGACTGTTTCTTTGCCACGGACTGCAATGTAGTCACTGTTGTAACAAGTAACCGAGGACCAACAAACAGAAATGTGATAATGACCACATGATTTTTTTTTACTGATGTTGGTTGAGGGATAAATATTGGCTAGGACATCGAGAAGAACTCCCTGTTCTTCTTCTGCTCTATGACCATTTATAATAATTATGTCATAAGAGTTTTTTTACGAAGAAAGGAAGTGCTTTACAGCCAATTATGCACTTTTTGAAGTATAGTTCACTGTTGCAATATGGTCGTTCCATTGTGCACAGCACATGCTGTTGGTTGTGGGATAAATATTGGGCAGGACATCCTGGAGAACTCCCGCTGTTCTTCAAAATGGTGCCATGCGATTTGCCACCTGAGAGGGCAGATAGGGCCTCGGTTTAACATCCCATCTGAAATACGGCACCTTCGACAGCACATTTATAATTTAGCCACAGTGAACAAAGGACGTTTTTTTCCAGTAGTCTCCGTCGCTGCCTCAACTCATCTGCTGCTGAAACCATCACCCATGCCTTTGCTACCTCTAGACTCGACTATTCCAATGCTCTCCTGACCGGCCTCCCACTTTGCGCACTCTGTAAACCTGAGCTCATCCAAAACTCTGCTGCCCGTGTGCTTAACTTGCACGAAGTCCCGTTCACCCTTCACCCCTGTGCTCACTGACTTACATTGGCTCCCCGTCCGGCAATGCCTTGATTTTAAAATTCTCATCCTTTTTTTTCAAATCCCTCCATGACCACACCCCTCCCTATCTCTGTAACCTCCACCAGCCTTACAATCCTCTGTGATCTCTGCGCTCTTCCAATTCTGATTTTCATCGCTCCAGCATTGGCAACTGTGCCTTCAGCTTCCTGAGCCCTAAGCTCTGGAATTCCCATCCTCAATCTCTCCATCCCTCTACCCCTCTCTCCTCCTTTAAGACGCCTTTGACCAAGCTTTTGGTCATCTGCCCATATGTCATTTTCTTCTTAGGCAGTCCTTCAGAGTCGAGGATGACTTGCTTCCACACTAATATGAGTTCTCGGGTGACTGATGAGACCAATGCGGGACCTACAGACTCTGTCACAGGTGGGGCAGACGGTGGTTGGAGGGATGGGTGAGTGGGGTGCTTGGGTTTGTCGTGCGCTCCTTCCGCTGTTTGCGCTTGCTCCCGGCGAAGAGACTCGAGGTGTACGGCACTTTGCCGGATGCTTCTCCTCCATTTTGAGCGGTCTTGGGCCAGGAATTCCCAGGTGTCGATAGGGATGTTGCACTTTTTCAAGGAGGCTTTGAGAGTGTCCTTGAAGCGTTTCCTCTTCCCACCTGGTACTCGCTTGCAGTGTCGGAGCTCCAAGTAGAGTGCTTGTTTTGGGAGTCTAGTATCGGGCATGCGGACAATGCAGCCCGTCCGTCGGTGCTGGTCGAGCACGGTCAATGCTTCGATACTGAGGATGTTGGCCTGAGCAAGAACATTGAAGTTGATGCGTCGATCCTCCCAGTGAATTTGCAGGATCTTGCGGAGGCAGCATTGGTGGTATTTCTCCAGTGCTTTGAGGTGCCGCTGTACATAGTCCATGTCTCTGAGGGCGGGTATCACCACTGCTCTGTAGACCACGAGCTTTGTGCCGGGTTTGAGGTCCTGGTCTTCAAACACTCTCTTCCTCAGGCGACCTGTGGCTGAATGTCAAATTTTGTTTTGTTAATCGCTCCTGTGAAGCACCTTGGGACATTTTACTCCGTCAAAGGCATTCGATTAATGCAAGTTGCTGTTGTAGTATTTCCTAATAACAGTATCACACATTTAGACATTTTTGCAAAGCACAGTTATATTTAGATAGATTTTTGAGAAAAAGAATTCTTCAGGGGGAAGAATCACAGAGGAATGAAATCATGCTGTAGTGCAATGTGTTCCCCAGCTGGGAAACGATGAGGCAGAACTGAATTCAATATAAAACCTGCTAAGATTCTTCCAATAGAATACATGTTTGATTGGCAAACACTTCATAGGAATAAATGACTTTAGTTCGATGCTTATGTTGGTAATTTTAGGTATTACATTTTTTTTCCCACTGGTGCACTTTCATTATGAATATTTTTTTTGCTAACTTCTATATTAATGGGTAATCAGTGGGCAGCATAACAAAGTAGTTAAGCCGCTTTGTTTTTTTGGGGAGGGTTTCATTTTTTAGGTTCACCATGGCTGCTGTGTGTAGCATCTACAAGATACACTGCAGCAACTCGCCAAGGTTTCTTCGGCAACACCTCCCAAACCCGCAACCTCTACCAACCAGAAGGACGAGGGCAGCAGGCGCATGGGAACACCATCACCTCCACGTTCCCCTCCAAGTTACACACCATCCTGACTTGGAAATATATCGTCGTTCCTTCATCGTTGCTGGATCAAAATCCTGGAACTCGCTCCCTAACAGCACTGTGGGAGAACTTTCACCACACGGACTGCAGCGGTTCAAGAAGGCGGCTCAGCACCACATTCTCAAGGGCAATTAGGGATGGGCAATAAATGCTGGCCTTGCCAGCGATGCCCACATCTCGTGTACAAATAAAAAAGATCTAAGTCTATGCTTGTAATTAAATGACAGAAAACTGTGCTGGGTGAGGGAGAGAGCCTCTTGGGTTGTCAGATGTTCATTCATTAAGCGTACAGCACAATTCCCTGATCTACAAACCGCATACACTCAATGGCAGTTCTTGTGATGCATTCTACATGCAGTGCAGTCACTCAGCCAGAGGTAGAGGTGGGTAGGGGTGTGCTGAATTGATGCACTCACTGCGAAATTTCCCTGAAAGGGTGGTGGAATGTTTACTGAAAAAAAGAGTGCCACAAAAAAAGCAAAATTGGCGTCAAAACACCTTCTCAACAGAAAATCGTGTTAATGCAAGGGTTGTTATAGCAATACTAACTTCTCGATGTCTTTAACTTGCATCAGTCAGTTCCAGAATGCCGCTCGACTGCCAAGCACAGCCGAGTCCGATGTTATTTTGTGAAACTGCGGAGAGCCGTGCCACTCGAGGGCTGCACTTGTGAAAATGTTCCTGCTGCTGAGGCTGGCTAAGAGGCCATCTAACAAAAGCGAAACAGTGCTTTGAGATTTGCCCGACAGCTCATTGAGAAATGCAGCCTAGTCAAAATGAAACGATCATTGCAGCTCCCTCCGCACTTGCACGCGTCTCCGGCTGCCCATTGATTTCCTCCAATGTGTACGGCAACTTAGCGGAAGGGTTTTGCTTTGTTAAAAAAGACATGCATTTATATAGCGCCTTTCACAGGCTGGACCAGACAATACAAAACCTTAGTGTCCTGTTCAAGCCAGAGTTGAGCTTCAAACCCCACATCCTATCCATCTTCTTACTTCCACCAGCGCAACATCTCCCACTCCTATCTTACCCCACTAGCCCTGCAATCCTTAGTCATGCTTTTATCACCTCAGGGTCAGCTGTGGCTCAGTGGGTAGCACCCTCAACTCCGAGTCTGAAGTCCATGAGTTCAAATCCCACTTCAGAGACTTGAGCACAAAATCTAGGCTGACACTTCAGTGCAGTACCGAGGGAGTGCTGCATTGTCGGAGGTGGCGTCTTTCAGAAGAGACGTTAAACCGAGACCCTGTTTGCTCTCTCTCAGGTGATAGAAAAGATCCCATGGCACTATTTTGAAGAGAAGAGGAGTTATCCCTGATGTCCTGCCCAATATTTATCCCTCAATCGGCATAACAAAAACAGATTATCTGGTCATTAGGTTAAGAAGGCATACAGAATGCTTGTCTTTATTAGCCGAGGCATAGAATACAAGAGCAGGGGGTTATGCTTGAACTGTATAAAACATTAGTTAGGCCACAGCTGGAGTACTGCATGCAGTTCTGGTCACCGCATTACAGGAAGGATGTGATTGCACTAGAGAGGGTACAGAGGAGGTTTCCGAGGATGTTGCCGGGAGTGGAGAATCTGAGCTATGAGGACAGATTGGATAGGCTGGGCTTGCTTTCCTTGGAACAAAGAAGGCTGAGGAGAGACCTCAATGAGGTGTATACAATTATGAGGGACCTAGATCTAGTGGGTAGAAAGGGCCTATTCCGCTTAGCAGAAGGGGCAACAACCAGGGGGCATATATTCAAAGTAATTGGTAGAAGGTTTATAGGGCATTTGAGGGGAAATTTCTTCACCCAGAGGGTGGTGGGGTCTGGAACTCACTGCCTGAAAGGGTGGTAGAGGAAAAAGCCCTCACCAGATTTAAAAAGTACTTGGATGTGCACGTGAAGTGCTGTAACCTACAGGGCTACGGACCTAGAACTTGAAAGTGGGATTAGGCTGGATAGCCTCTTGTCGGCTGGCGAGGACACGATGGGCCGAAATGGCCTCCTTCCATGCTGTAACTTTTTATGATTCTATGATTCAATGATTATCACATTGCTGTTTGTGGGAGTTTGCTGTGTGCAAATTGGCTGCCGCATTTCCTACATTACAACAGTGACTACACTCCAAAAGTACTTCATTGGCTGTAAAGCGCTTTGGGATGTCCGGTGGTTGTGAATGGCGCTATATAAATCCAAGTCTTTCTTTATAAATCGTAAGCTATGGAGGTGGCGGAGGGAGATGGGGGGGAGGGTTGGCGGTGGAGGGGGTGGGGGGGTGTGTGAAAGGATACCCTTTGTTTTTCACAAAAAGTATGGGCTGGATGTGGAAGTGGCAAAACGGGCACTTGTCACTATTATGTATTTTACATGGAAATGTGAAACGTTTCCACTTTCAGAGCACTTTATTTTTATTTCCATTATTTTGTATGGAACAATCCTTGGATTAAAAGTGAAATGATGCAGACTCCACACATGTGCATCATCTAAAATACCTGCAGGGAAGTAACATCTGGCAAACAAGTTCCAGAATTCATAACAGGCCAACATGGCATAGTTCCGAACGATATCATTAGCAACGTCCGATAGGACACCGGAGAGCAGGGAGATAAGTAATTAACTTTCATTTTCATTTTAATTGGGAAAGATCCCAAGTAACATCTCTATGAAGGGAATTGAGGCTGTTTATAAAAATAGATTAATTTTGTGCGTTCCGTGCCCAAACGGTGTAAAACTATGAAGTCTCTTGATATAAATAACATTTGAGCACGAGCATTTGTGGACCAAATAAGTTCTTCAGTTAATGTTGGGGAATTATTTGAAAATATTCCCCCTATGTGTCTTTAGTTCGACTCTTAGCATTAATTCTCAACAGGAAGCCTATGTTATCGGAAAACAAGGAGCCTCAATCAACGAACACAGAGCACTCTAACTAGAGGGATCAGAAATAGCTAAGGAATAGTTAGCAGGAATAATAAGCGGGGAATGGAATGAATCAATTAATTGAAAGAACAATTTTGGTACTGGGATTTAATTCTCTTTTAGGTCTGATACCTGAAAATCACAGTTCAGGGAGGAGAACGCCCCAGTAACAATATCGTATCTCAGTTGAAAGATAAAGGATGTTTTGCATCCAGGGAGCAAAGCTGGCTACGTCAGCAACTGCAAGTAGCTCACTTTCGGCCTTGTTTGTGATTGTAAATGGGAACTGAATTGGTTCAGTAAAGTTGATCAGTTTGGTTGCCATTTACGACTGTAAATATACCGAATTTGGCTCATTTCAATCAAAACCTGCCACTCTGGTAAGCTTCACAATGGACAGGAAAATCAGACTGGGTGTAAAACAGACAGCTAAGGACTGAAAAAAGGAAAATAAAGACTTGCATTTATATAGCACCTTTCACGACCAGCAGACATCCTAAAGCGCTTTACAATGAAGTATTTTTGAAGTGTGGTCACTGTTGTAATGTGGGAAACTAAAGACAACAGCAAACCAGTTGGGGTTGGACAACAATCCAGCAATGTTCATGGTCACTTTTTCTGACGGGAGCTCACAGATTACCAGATTTAATGAATTCAGTTTCACAACTTTCCATGGTAACAAACTCTGGGTTGCTATTCACTTACCATAACCACTACACTAACGTACCCATTATCATAAGAGTCTGGAACTGGATGACCCCGAGCACAGCAGTATTTAGCAGTGTCCCAAATCAACCTTACCCAGTTGACATAATGAACTGCCCATCCTTACCCAGAAGTTTGCTATTTATGTATGTACAGGTCATCAGAGCTCCAGTGACTCAGTATGGTGCTGAATGACAATTATTGTACCAAGCAGATCTTTACCTTGGATAGAATTTTCCAAAAGTACAAGATTGCAGTTGAACAGCGTAAAACAATCTGAGGCCTGCTTGTGGTCAAGTGCCCAGAGATATACTGCCACTTAGATCTCTTGAATTCTTCAACAATTATATAACCGACTCGATGCATGTTAAGGACGATGGTGAAATCGCACACAGACAGATACACACACAGACACACACCATCTCTCTCACACACACACACACACACACACACACACACACACACTCAGACACTCAAGACAGACACACACACACCGCCACACACACACGCACTCAAGGCACACACACACACACACAGCATAGACACACACACACATACACACACACACACAATGGGCCCAAGTTTCGGCCTCAGTTGCTCCTGATTTTTTGGAGCAACTGGTGTAGAATGGAGTATCTTAGAAACTCAAATTATCGGCATTTAGTTTGCTCCAGTTCTAGTCAGTTAGAACAGTTTCACTTTGGAACAGAATTTTTTTTTCAAAAGGGGGCGTGTCTGGCCACTTACACCTGTTTTCAAAGTTTCGGCAGTGAAAACTTACTCCAAACTAACTTAGAATGGAGTAAGTGAAGATTTTTGTACGCTCGAAAAAACCTTGTCTACACTTTAGAAAATCAGGCGTAGGTTACAAATCAGGCGTAGGGAATGGGGGTGAGGGGGGTTTAAAGGGAAGTTTACAAACATTAAACACTTCAGTTTTACAAATAAAGAGCCATCATCAATAATAAATGATAAAAACATCAATAAATCAACCAATAAACCAATCAAAAAAAATTAATAAGAAATAATTTTTTAAAAAATCAATAAATAAAACATTTTCTACTTACCGACTGCAGCACCGGGAGCCCTCCAACAGCGTGCTGGGATGCCCCCCCCCCCCCACCCCGCGCCCAATGTGTCTCTGTCGTGTCTCTATCTCTCTGTCTGTCTGTGTGTGTGTCTCTCACTCTCTGTCTGTCAGTGTCTGTGTTTCTAACAGCAAGGGGTGGAGGGGCGGGGGAGGATGGGGACGGAGGGTGGAGGAGAGGAGGGGTGGTGGAGTGGGGAAGAGGGGGTGGGCGGGGAGGGGGGTGACAAGTGAGGGAGGGGGTTGAGAAGGTGGGGAGGGAGGGAAGGGGGTTGAGAAGGGGGGGAGGGAGGGAAGGGGGTTGAGAAGGGAGGGAGGGAGGGGAGCGGGTTGAGAAGGGAGGGGAGGGGAGGGGGGGTGAGAAGGGAGGGGGGGTGAGAAGGCAGGGGGGGGAGGGGGGCTGAGAAAGGAGGGAGGAGAGGGGGGGAAGAGAAGGGAGGGAGGGAGGAGGGGGGTGAGAGAAGGGAGGGAGGGAGGGGAGGGGGGAAGTGAAGGGAGGGAGGGGAAGGGGGGAGAGAAGGGGGGAAGAGAGAGAGGGAGAGAGAGAGAGAGAAAGAAAGGAGAGGGAGGCTGAACGGGCCGGGCCCGGCCGGGCCCAAGACTTCGAGCTTAGACTTACCGGATTGATAGGTAGGTGGCGTCGGGACCGGGGTCCGGGGGGGTCGTGAGCGCGGAATGGGGGAGCGCGGGTCGGGGCAGAGATCGGTCGGGGGGGGGGGTTGAGATCGGTCGGGGGGGGGAGGAGATCGGTCGGGAGCGGAGGTCGGTCGGGGAGGGGGGGGGAGGTCGGGAGCGGGGGAAGCGGAGGTCGGGTCGGGGTGGGGGGGGGGGGGGCAGTCCGGTGGGGGGGGGTGGGAGCGGGAGTCAAGTCGGGTCCGGTCCGGTCCGGAGGAAGCAGGAGCTGGGCGTGGGAGGAGCCTTATTCACGCAGCCCCAGTGAGGCCATTCGGCCAGGGCTAGGGGCTGCGTGCTTCGGGCCCCTCCCACACAGTTTTGGGCGCCTGGAGCTACTGCACTTGCGTGCCCACTGTAGCGCGCATGTGCAGAGGGCCCGGTACTGTTTTCAGCGCAGGGACCTAGCTCCTCCCCCTGCAACTCGAGGGCCAGAGGACCAGCAGGGAGCCGGAGAATCTGGAAGTTTTTTTTAGGCGCACTTTGTGGCGCAAAAAACGGGCGTCCAGGTCGGGGCTGCGCCGTTCTAGGCACGGCCCGAAACCTGGGCCCAAAAAAACAGCATTGAAAGTGAAAATCTAAAGAAACCTTTGCTGGACACGGTTATAGGTACAACAATGGACAGTATCATCATAGGCAGTCCCTCGGAATCGAGGAAGACTTGCTTCCACTCTTAACATGAGTTCTTAGGTGGCTGTACAGTTCAATACACGAATCACAGACTCTGTCACAGGTGGGAAAGTCAGTCATTGAGGGAAAGGAAGGGTGGGACTGATTTGCCGCACGCTCTTTCCGCTGCCTGTGCTTGATTTCTGCATGATCTACAGTACATTCAGTTGCTGAGTTGCAGTATTGGGCCTTTATCCAACATCCCTCTGTATGCTCAGATCTTGGGAGGGCCGAGTTGTCCTGCTGTCTGCAAACTGGAAAACTGATTTGAAATCCCTGACTCTTCTGACTGAGTTCGATTATTGGTCTCAATTGTTTCTGTGCTTCAAAGTGACAGTATAACTGCGACCTAAGAAAAGTAGAATTACTCAGGACACTGATGCCTGGACGGCCTGCATGTGAGAGTTTGCAAAACAGGCAAGAGAAAGTGACCGTGTCACTGGAACAACTCCTCTTCAAAATTCTGCTCTGGCTAAATCTGCCAGAATGCAGGCCCCTGTGTTACCAGCTGACCAGATTGCATTGTTACTGGCAATAGGAAACTGGATCGTGGTCGGAAGTTTAGATGACTCTGATTTACAATAAAAAGAGCATTACATTCAATTCCCTCTTGTCCCCGTACTGAAATGGAGCTGAAGAATCATTTGTTGTCAAAATTCACACATGCCAACATGTAGTACATACAAGTGTAAACGAGCACTGATGCAATTCAAAGCAGTTTAAGCTTTTTCAATGGTGAGAAGAGGATTCCAGTTGAACGTGGGTCAAGTTTTAAACCATTTAGAGGGAAGGCGGGCAGTCGCCATGGGTGTGTTTCCCAGTGTCACATTTGTTTCCTTTTATCCTCTCAGCTGAACTTGCCCCACAGCATCCTTTCACTCAAAGAAAGACTTGCATTTATATAGCGCCTTTCACGACCACCGGATGTCTCAAAGTGCTTTACAGCCAATGAAGTACTTTTAGAGTGCAGTCACTGTTGTAATGTGGGAAACTCGGCAGCCAACTTGCGCACAGCAAGCTCCCACAAACAGCAATGTGATAATGACCAGATAATCTGTTTTTGTTATGTTGGTTGAGGGATAAATATTGGCCAGGGCACCGGGGATAACTCCTCTGCATTTCTTCAAAGTAGTGTCATGGGATCTTTTACGTCCACCTGAGAGAGCAGACGAGACCTCGGTTTAATGTCTCATCTGAAAGACGGCAGCTCCGACAGTGCAGCACTCCCTCAGCACTGCACTGGAGTGTCAGCCTAGATTTATGTCGTCAAGTTCCTGAACTTGAAGCAACAACTATCTGACTCAGAGGCGAGTGTGCACGGCTCAGGATATGATGCCTCTAAATGCTCAGATGCTGGATGCAGGTCTGAATATAGATGGTGTATTATGGTTGTGGAAACATCGAGAACAATAAATTCATCTTGCAAAACGGGCGGTAATTAATCGGCAGCCTCTTTTTGCGTCCCTCCCGCTTTTATTTTACATTGACATGAAAAGAAAAGCAAATCAAGCAGAGTGTAAAACGGGCTGGCGATTCACTATCGCCTGGTTAGCGATATCGGCAAAGGCCAATTTATGCCCCAGAGGCTCTGATTTCAGAGCTGTGCCAGAGATGTGTTTTCCTGAGCAAGGCAAGAACATTTTCTTCAGGATTAATAATTCTGTCCCGTCAGACACCCAAATACTTGTGACCACAGACCTTGCAGCAGATATGTAGCTACATAGAATGGAGTTCTTCGGAAAATCCTCCTTCAGTTAACCGTTATGCCAAAGAATGCAGGGCAGGAAAATAGTGGCCTCTGAATTGATGGTGATCTTTGCAAAGGAACTCTGGCTGTGTTCGCATGAATGGCTCTACTAAAATAGTGGATAAAAGGAGTGATAATGATCTGGAACACGCTGCCCATGAGGATGGTGGAAGCAGAGATAATCAATGATTTCGAAAGGAAATTGGGTAGGCACTTTAGGGGAATACATTTTCAGGACTGTGGGGATCGAGCAGGGGAATGGGACTGACTGGATTGCTGTATGGAGAGACGGCATGGACTCGATGGGCCGAATGGACTACTTCTGTGCCGTACTGAATCTATGAGTCATCTAAATACATTAAAGGCTTTTCTGCTAATGTTGGTCATGTCTAGACTATTGTAGGTTTGTTCTTGGGGAAAAGGTGAATAACTACTCTAGCACCAGGATTTACCTGGTGCAGCATTTACCCACTTAAAAGTGGATTCTGGATTAGCTGCAAAGACAGAAATATAATCCTTTAAAGGTCAGAGTGAAGAGCTATGTACCACATTGCATTGCTTGAATATGAAATGATTCATGGATTGGATCCAGCTAGACTAAAGAAGCAGTAAGGAGAAGGGCAGTGAAATAGATCTTGGTCATTATCACCCTCGCAAGTTCTTGGGCAGTTTTATCTAAAATGTACATTCCTTAATAAATAAATAAAAATACTGGTGAGTCTAAATTTGACGTTGCATTGTCCTAGAACTAAAGCTGCAAAATTGTGACGGTTGTAATACAGAGCTGTTGCTAGGTGTGACACAAATAATCAAAATGATCTGTATAAGCGTGTACATTTTTCTACTTTGTCGTGTAATACTCTATCCCAGCTCTTTTTGAGTCAGGGGTGCGTGGGGGCTGGGTGGGGGGGTGGGTGGGGGGGAGGGGGTGGTGGTAGCAGGGAGGAGTACAGGCACCCTTGTATGCCAGATCTGCGCAGATCCTTGAGTGGACCGTGGCTGAAGCCACCGAACATGGCAAATTTTGTCTTGGTTTTCAGCTGTCTTACATCTATTCCTAGCAGCCAAATGTTCCGCTGTCTGTACGGTATTATTAAGAACAGTTTGACAAATTGGCACACCGTTGAAAGACATTGTTGGGTGAGGAATAAAACTGATAGACAAATAGCAATGTGAGCGTTTGGATAATCCCCAACAGCAGCACTGCCTGTCAGACTGTGCAACAGGGAACTGTTGTGGTGAAGATAGTGAAAAACATGTGTTAAGTATTCATCTGCAGGTTTTGATGTTACAATGACGGTGAATATTCCAATTGTGGAACTCTGCAGAGGAGGCTGCAGAGATGGTTTATTCCACCCTGATTCCGCCTTCACGATATCGATTCTACACGCACGTTCGTTCTGAGGACCAGGATGTGTCAGAATTCGTTGCCGACCTAAGACGTCTAGCTGGACCGTGTAAGTTCGAAAACGCATTGGGAGACATGCTGCAGGACTTCTTTGTAATCCTGCGTAAGCTACTGGCGGTGGAAACGCTGGTCTTGAGCAAGGCTATCACGATTGCCCAGGCATGCATGACAACGGACAAACATTTAAGTAGATATCATCGGAAAATCGGAACTCGGCAAGTACTGTAAACAAGATTGTATCGTCGTTTGGCAGAGCTGCATATGGCAGGGCCTACCCGACTGCGTACGCGAAACCTGTGGCTGCTCAAAGTCCGACAGGAATGAATCCAATTTCACTGTGTTGGCGTTGTGGGGGCAATCGTCGGCCTCAACAGTGTCGGTTTAAACAGTACATTTGTAAAGGCTGTTTGAGACGGGGGCATCTCCAGTGCATGTGTCCGCAAATGAGCAAACGTGCTGCGACACCACGTGGAGGATGATGACCAGTATAGCGCGGATCCGGATACGCAATTCGAGATACCAGAGGAGGAAGTGTATGGACTGTATTCGTTCTTAACAAAGGGCCAACTGATAATGATTAATGTGAAACTTAACGGTGTGCCGGTACCGATGGAATTAAGCAAGTCAATCAGTAATGAGCAAGAGAACATTCAACACGCTGTGGCTTTGAGGCCTAAGCTGAGTCCAGTCAATGGCAAGTTGCTAAAGTTACACTAAAGAACTCATAACGGTGATTGGCAGTGCAGTAGTCAAGGTGTCGTATGATGGTGAGGTTCATGATTTACCGTTGTGGATTGTTCCAGGCAATGATCCAACGCTGTTCGGCAGGAAATGGCTAGAAAAAATCGAATGGAATTGGAACGATATCAAAACGTTGTCGTCGGAGGATGATACTCCATGTGCTCAAGTGCTGAGCAAGTTCCCCTCGCTATTTGAACCAGGCATCGGCAAATTCACAGAAGCCAAGGTGCAGATCCACATCGACTCGGATGCAAGACCCATCCATCATAAAGCTCTGGCTATTCCGTACATGATGAGGGAGAAGGTCAAAATTGAACTGGACAGACTCCAGCGTGAAGGGGTCATATCACCGGACCAATTTAACGAATGGGCCAGCCCCATTGTTCCTGTGTTGAAGAATGATGGCACTGTCAAGATTTGTGGAGACTACAAGATTATGATCAACCGAGTTTCGAAACAGGATCAATACCCGTTACTGAAGGCTGATGACCTGTTTGCAACGCAAGCCGGGGAGAAGTCGTTCACTAAACTGGATCTGATATTGGCCTACATGACACAGGAGCTGGTCGAGACAGTGAAGAAACTTACATGCATCAACACTCATAAAGGACTGTTTATCTACAACAGGTGTCCTTTCAGAATTCGCTCGGCTGCAGCCATATTTCAGATGAACATAAAGAACATAAGAACATAAGAATTAGGAACAGGAGTAGGCCATCTAGCCCCTCAAGCCTGCTCCGCCATTCAACAAGATTATGGCTGATCTGGCCGTGGACTCAGCTCCACTTACCCGCCTGCTCCCCGTAACCCTTAATTCCCTTATTGGTTAAAAATATATCTATCTGTGATTTGAATACATTCAATGAGCCAGCCTCAACTGCTTCCTTGGGCAGAGAATTCCACAGATTCACAACCCTCTGGGAGAAGAAATTCCTTCTCAACTCGGTTTTAAATTGGCTCCCCCGTATTTTGAGGCTGTGCCCCCTAGTTCTAGTCTCCCCGACCAGTGGAAACAACCTCTCTGCCTCTATCTTGTCTATCCCTTTCAATATTTTAAATGTTTCTATAAGATCACCCCTCATCCTTCTGAACTCCAACAAGTAAAGACCCAGTCTACTCAATCTATCATCATAAGGTAACCCTCTCATCTCTGGAATAAGCCTAGTGAATCGTCTCTGTACCCCCTCCAAGCTAGTATATCCTTCCTTAAGTAAGGTGACCAAAACTGCACGCAGTACTCCAGGTGCAGCCTCACCAATACCCTGTACAGTTGCAGCAGGACCTCCCTGCCTTTGTACTCCATCCCTCTTGCAATGAAGGCCAACATTCCATTCGCCTTCCTGATTACCTGCTGCACCTGCAAACTAACTTTTTGGGATTCATGCACAAGGACCCCCAGGTCCCTCTGCACTGCAGCATGTTGTAATTTCTCCACATTCAAATAATATTCCCTTTTACTGTTTTTTTCCCCCCAAGGTGGATGACCTCACATTTTCCGACATTGTATTCCATCTGCCAAACCTTAGCCCATTCGCTTAACCTATCTAAATCTCTTTGCAGCCTCTCTGTGTCCCCTACACAACCCGCTTTCCCACTAATCTTTGTGTCATCTGCAAATTTTGTTACATTACACTCTGTCCCCTCTTCCAGGTCATCTATGTATATTGTAAACAGTTGTGGTCCCAGCACCGATCCCTGTGGCACACCACTAACCACCGATTTCCAACCCGAAAAGGACCCATTTATCCTGACTCTCTGCTTTCTGTTAGCCAGCCAATTCTCTATCCGTGCTAATACATTTCCTCTGACTCCGCGTACCTTTATCTTCTGCAGTAACCTTTTGTGTGGCACCTTATCGAATGCCTTTTGGAAATCTAAATACACCACATCCATCGGTACACCTCTATCCACCATGCTCATTATATCCTCAAAGAATTCCAGTAAATTAGTTAAACATGATTTCCCCTTCATGAATCCATGTTGTGTCTGCTTGATTGCACTATTCCTATCTAGATGTCCCGCTATTTCTTCCTTAATGATAGCTTCAAGCATTTTCCCCACTACAGATGTTAAACTAACCGGCCTATAGTTACCTGCCTTTTGTCTGCCCCCTTTTTTAAACAGAGGCATTACATTAGCTGCTTTCCAATCCACTGGTACCTCCCCAGAGTCCAGAGAATTTTGGTAGATTATAACGAATGCATCTGCTATAACTTCCGCCATCTCTTTTAATACCCTGGGATGCATTTCATCAGGACCAGGGGACTTGTCTACCTTGAGTCCCATTAGCCTGTCCAACACTACCCCCCTAGTGATAGTGATTATCTCAAGGTCCTCCCTTCCCACAGTCCCGTGACCAGCAATTTTTGGCATGGTTTTTGTGTCTTCCACTGTGAAGACCGAAGCAAAATAATTGTTTAAGGTCTCAGCCATTTCCACATTTCCCATTATTAAATCCCCCTTCTCATCTTCTAAGGGATCAACATTTACTTTAGTCACTCTTTTCCATTTTATATATCGGTAAAAGCTTTTACGATCTGTTTTTATGTTTTGCGCAAGTTTACTTTCGTAATCTATCTTTCCTTTCTTTATTGCTTTCTTAGTCATTCTTTGCTGTCATTTAAAATTTTCCCAATCTTCTAGTTTCCTACTAACCTTGGCCACCTTATGGAGAGTATACTGAAGTACGTCCCTAGAACCGTTGTGTTCCAAGGTTGTGACACCGCTGAACATCTGAACAACCTAGAAGAACAACCTACATTGTCTGGACAAAATGGGACTCAGACTGAAACATTCAAAGTGCGTCTTCATAGAAACATAGAAAATAGGTGCAGGAGTAGGCTATTCGGCCCTTCGAGCCTGCACCACCATTCAATAAGATCATGGCTGATCATTCATCTCAGTGCCCCTTTCCTGCTTTCTCTCCATACCCCTTGATCCTTTTAGCCGTAAGGGCCATATATAACTCCCTCTTGAATATATCCAATGAACTGGCATCAACAACTCTCTGCGGTAGAGAATTCCACAGGTTAACAACTCTCTGAGTGAAGAAGTTTCTCCTCATCTCAGTCCTAAATTGCTTACCCCTTTTCCTTAGACTATGTCCCCTGGTTCTGAATTTCCCCAACATCGGGAACATTCATCCTGCATCTAACCTGTCCAGTCCTGTCAGAATTTTATATGTTTCTATGAGATCTGCTTTCATCCTTCTAAACTCTAGTGAATACAGGCCCAGTCGATCCAGTCTCTCCTCATATGTCAGTCCTGCCATCCTGGGAATCAGTCTGGTGAACCTTCGCTGCACTCCCTCTGTCATGTATTCAACTATCATTGTAACCCATGTACAAGCTGACCTAAGTTGTACACCTTGAGAACATTGACCACAAGGGGCGAACTTATGGGAGACACTCCTAACCTGGACTTTCAGGTATAAAAGGGGAAGCTCCATCCACCTTCATCACTTGAGGTCTTGGTAATAAAGGTAACTGGTCATAGAGTGACCTTCTTTCAAGTATGGGCCACGTGTGCATTTATACTGTATAATAAGGTCATATCATTGGCGATGAGAAACTGGGATTTAAACCACGCGAGCATGACCACTAGCAGCACAGAAGAGAGGTACTGTGTTGGTGATGATTGGGACGACTTTATTGAGAGACTACAGAAAAGTTTTGTCACTAAGGAATGGTTGGGAAAGGATTCGGCCGACTACCGCAGTGCTCATCTCCTGACAGTTTGTGGATCCACAACATACTCCCTGATGAAGGACCTTCTCGCGGCAGAGAAGCCAGTGGACAAGACGTTCGAAGAGCTCAGTAAGTTGATCGGGGAACACCTTAAACCGGCGAGCAGCATGCACATGGTGAGACACTGGTTTTACACGCACCGGCGGCAAGAAGGGCAAAGCGTTCCAGATTTCGTGGCAGATCTCCGGCGACTGGCGAGCCTATGTAAGTTCCCAGATGCATGCAGAGCGGAGATGCTGCAAGACTTTTTTATTGAGGGCATCGGGCACACTGGGGTTTTCAGGAAACTGATTGAGACCAAAGACTTGATCTTGGAAGCGGCGGCTCTGATAGCCCAGATATTTATCTCGGGGGAGGAAGAGACCAGAATGATGTATGACAAAAATCTTGGCTCAAATGCGGCAAACGACCAGGGAGTCAACATTGTTAACGCGGCACACAGTTCTCTAGGCAGACAAGGGCAATCGTACATGCCCCGGCTTGTAGTCGAACCCAAAGGGGGAATTCAACAGAGACAATGGCTGGCTGAACGGCGATTCATGCCATCGCAATGGACAATGCGGCCAGTAATGGGGCCATCAACACCTGTTAATGGTGCGCTTAAGGACAGTCAGAGACGATCGACTGGTAATGGACCTTTTGTTTCCAACAATGTGGCCTCCAGCTCATGCTGGAAGTGTGGAGGCAAACACCCAGCCAGAGCTTGCAGGTATCAGCAATATACCTGCAGAAACTGCAACGTCAGCGGTCACTTGGCACGTATGTGCAGGAAGCCTGCAGCCAGGTTGATGTACGAGGAGGACGGGTCCGAGGTAAGCCCTACGAGGCCAAATGAATACTGGGGGAAATCGCTGGAAGCTGAAGTTCAGCGAGTTCATGTGGAGCACATATATAGTTCATATACCAGGACGCCATCGATAATGATGAAAGTGTTCCTCAATGTCATCCCAGTGTTAATAGAGCTAGACACGGGGGCCAGCCAGTCCTTGATGAGTATTAAACAGTTCGAAAGGTTGTGGGTGTCCAAGGCCAGGAGGCCAAAATTATTGCCGATTGACGCACAACTACGGAAATATACAAAGGAGATCATTCCGGTGCTCGGCAGCACCACGGTAGTCGTGACCCACAAAGATTCAGAGAACAGGTTGCCACTCTGGATTGTCCCGTGGGATGGTCCCACACTACTGGGGAGGAGTTGGCTTGCTGTCATGAACTGGAAATGGGGCGATGTCAATGCAATTTCTTCTGTGGAATGAGTATGCTCACTGGTCCTGGACAAATTTGATTCATTATTTCAACCCGGCATCAGCACTTTCATGGGGGCCAAGGTAGTGACTCACATAAACCCGGACACCAGGCCAGTACACCACAAGGCCAGAGCAGTGCCGTATGTGATGCAGGAAAAGATAGAATGCGAATTGGACCGCCTGATGAGGGAAGGCATCATCACGCCAGTCGAATTCAGTGACTGGGTGAGCCCGATCGTGCCGGTGCTCAAAACCGATGGGTCGGTCAGGATATGTGGCGATTACAAGGCCACCATCAATTGGGTGTCATTCCAAGACTAGTACCCGCTACCGAGAGTGGAGGACCTCTTTGCAACGCTGTCCAGTAGCAAACTTTTTTCAAAATTGGACCTGACCTCAGCTTACATGACCCAGGAGCTGGCAAGTGAGTCGAAGAAGCTGACCACCATCATGACACACAAGGGGTTGTTTGAGTATAACAGATGTCCGTTCGGGATTCGTTCGGCCGCCGCGATCTTTCAGTGAAACATGGAAAGCCTCCTCAAGTCGATTCCAAGGACGGTGGTTTTTCAAGACGACATCTTCATCACGGGTCGCGATACTGAAGCACACCTCCACAATCTGGAGGAGGTGCTACGCAGACTGGACCGGGTAGGGCTGCGAATGAAAAAGGCGAAGTGCGTCTTCCTAGCTTCAGAGGTAGAATTCCTGGGGAGGAGGGTAGCAGCAGATGGGATCAGACCTACTGCGTCCAAAACGGAAGCGATCCAGAGAGCACCGAGACCCCGTAACACGTTGGAGCTGCGTTTGTTCCTGGGGCTCCTGAGCTATTTTAGTAACTTTCTTCCCAAATTGAGCACGCTGTTCGAGCCGCTACACGTGCTCCTATGCAAAGTTCGCGATTGGGTCTGGGGGGAACAGCCAGAAAAGGGCTTTTGATAGAGCACGCAATTTGTTATGCTCCAACAAACTGTTAACATTGTATGACCCGTGTAAGAAACTGGTTCTAACGTGCGATGCTTCGTCCTATGGGGTCAGGTGTGTGTTGCAGCATGTGAATGCCAATGGTCACTTACAGCCGGTAGCTTATGCCTCCAGAAGTCTGTCCCAGGCAGAAAGGGGCTACGGGATGGTAGAAAAGGAAGCGCTAGTATGTGTATATGCAGTAACAGAAAATGCACCAGTACCTGTTTGGCAGGAAATTTGAGCTGGAGACAGATCACAAACTCCTAACGTCCCTTTTGGCTGACAACAAGGCCATAAATGCGAATGCATCGACCCGCATACAGAGGTGGGCACTTACGTTAGCCGCCTATGACTACACAATTCGGCACAGACTGAGCACTGAAAACTGCGCCGATGCACTCAGCAGGCTCCCACTAGCCACCAGTAAGGGGGCAAATGAGCATGCTGCTGAGATGGTCATAGCTGTTGAAGCTTTCGAAAGTGAAGGCTCACCTGTGACAGCCCGTCACATTAAAGTCTGGACAAATAAAGACCCACTACTGTCTTTAATCAAGAAATGTGTCCTGAATGGGGACTGGGCAGCCACGCACGGGTCATGCCCTGAGGAATTTAAACCGTTTCATAGGCGCAAGGATGAACTCTCGATTCAGGCCGATTGCCTACTGTGGAGAAACCAAGTAGTCAGGTATAAAAGGGGAAGCTCCACCCACCTTCGTCACTTGAGGTCTTGGTACTAAAGGTAACTGGTCACAGAGTGACCTTCTCTCAAGTATGGGTCTCATGTGCATTTATACTGTATAGTAAGGACATATCACCCTCAATAGCAAGAACGTCCTTCCTCAGATTAGGAGACCAAAACTGAACACAATATTCCAGGTGAGGCCTCACTAAGGCCCTATACAACTGCAGTAAGACCTCCCTGCTCCTATACTCAAATCCCCTAGCTATGAAGGCCAACATACCATTTGCCTTCTTCACCACCTGCTGAACCTGCATGCCAATTTTCAATGACTGATGTAGCATGACACCCTCTTCTCGCTGCACCTCCCCTTTTCTTAATCTACCGCCATTCAGATAATATTCTGCCTTCGTGTTTTTACCACCAAAGTGGATAACCTCATATTTATCCACATTATACTGCATCTGCCACGTGTTTGCCCACTCACTTTACCTGTCCAAGTCACCCTGCAGCCTTTTAGCATCCTCCTCACAGCTCACACTGCCACCCAGCTTAGTGTCATCTGCAAACTTGGAGATATTACACTCAATTCCCTCATCTAAATCGTTAATGTATATTGTAAATAGTTGGCGTCCCAGCACTGAGCCCTGCGGTACCCCACTAGTCACTGCCTGCCATTCTGAAAAGGACCTGTTTATCCCGACTCTCTGCTTCCTGTCTGCCAATCAGTTCTCTATCCATGTCAGTACCATGTGCTTTAATTTTGCACACCAATCTCTTGTGTATGACCTTGTCAAAAGCCTTTTGAAAGTCCAAATAAACCACATCCACTGGTTCTCCCTTGTCCACTCTACTAGTTACATCCTCAAAAAATTATAGGAGAATTGTCAAGCAGGATTTCCCTTTCATAAATCCATGCTGAATAGACCGGTCCCATCACTGCTTTCCAAATGTGCTGCTATTTCAATCTTTAATAATTGATTCCAAATTTTCCCCACTCCTGATGTCAGGCTAACCGGTCTATAATTATCCATTTTCTCTCTCCCTCCATTCTTAAAAAGTGGTGTTACGTTAGCTACCCTCCAGTCCATAGGAACCGATCCAGAGTCGATAGACTGTTGGAAAATGATCACCAATGCATCCACTATTTCTAGGGCTACCTCCTTAAGAACTCTGGGATGCAGACTATCAGGCCCCGGGGATTTATCGGCCTTCAATCCCATCAATTTCCCGAACACAATTTCCCGCCTAATAAGGATTTCCTTCAGTTCCTCCTTCTCACTAGACCCTCAATTCTCTAGTATTTCCGGAAGGTTATTTGTGTCTTCCTTCATGAAGACAGAACCAATGTATTTGATTAACTGCTCCACCATTTCTTTGTTCCCCATTATAAATTCACCTGAATCTGACTGCAAGGGACCTACGTTTGTTTTCACTAAACTTTTTCTCTTCATATATCTATAGAAGCTTTTTAGTCAGTTTTTATGTTCCCAGCAAGCTTCCTCTCATACTCTATTTGTCCCCTCCTAATTAAACCCTTCGTCCTCCTCTGCTGTATTACAAAATTCTCCCAGTCCTCAGGTTTGCTGCTTTTTCTGGCCAATTTATATGCCTTTTCCTTGCATTTAACGCTATCCTTAATTTCCCTTGTTAGCTACTGGTTGAGCCACCTTCCCCGTTTTATTTTTACTCCAGACAGGGATGTGCAATTGTTGAAGTCCATCCATGTCTTTAAATGTTTGCCATTGCCTATCCACCATCAACCCTTTAAGTTTCACTCGCTAGTCTATTCTAGCCAATTCACGTCTCATAACATCGAAGTTACCTTTCCTTAAGTTCAGGACCCTAGTCTGTGAATTAACTGTGTCACTCTCCATCTTAATAAAGAATTCTACCATATTATGGTCACTCTTTCCCAAGGGGCCTCGCACAACAAGATTGCTAATTAGTCCTTTCTCATTACACATCACCCAGTCTAGGATGGCCAGCCCTCTAGTTGTTTCCTCGACATATTGGTCTAGAAAACCATCCCTACTACACTCCAGGAAATCCTCCTCCACCAGTTTGGTTAGCCCAATCAATATGTAGATTAAAGTCACCCATGATAACTGCTGTACCTTTATTGCATGCATCCCTAATTTCTTGTTTGATGCTGTCCCCAACCTCACTACTACTGTTTGGTGATCTGTTCACAACTCCCACTCACGTTTTCTGCCCTTTGGTATTCCGTAACTCCACCCATACCGATTCCACATCATTCAAGTTCATGTCCTTCCTTACTATTGCATTAATTTCCTCTTTAACCAGCAACGCCACCCCGCCTCCTTTTCTTTTCTGTCTATCCTTCCTAAATGTTAAATATCCCTGGATGTTGAGTTCCCAGCCTTGGTCACCCTGGAGCCATGTCTCCGTGATGCCAATTACATCATATCCGTTAACTGCTATCTGCCTAGTTAATTCGTCCACGTTATTCTGAATATTCCTTGCATTGAGGCACAGAGCCTTCAGCCTTGTCTTTTTTAACACACTTTGCTCCTTTAGAATTTTGCTGTAATGTGGCCCTTTTTGCTTTTTGCCTTGGGTTTCTCTGCCCTCCACTTTTACTTTTCTTCTTTCTATCTTTTGCTTCTGCCCCCATTCTACTTCCCTCTGTCTCCCTGCATAGGTTCATGGCACCGGAAGTCGAATTCCTGTAGAGGAAAATTGCTGCTGATGGCATCAGGCCTACAGACTTGAAAACCAGGGCCATCAAAAATGCACCCAAGCCTCAATGTGACGGAGCTGCATTCGTTCCTTGGTCTACTCAACTACTTCAGTAATTTCCTACCTAGATTGAGCACTTTATTAGAGCCCCTGCACATGCTGCTAAGAAAAGGCGACAACTGGGTTTGGGGTGCGTCTCAAGACAGAGCTTTTGAGAAAGCTACTAATCTGCTTTGCTCTCACAAGCTGCTGGTACATTATGTCTGTGTAAGCGTCTAGTATTGGCCTGTGATGCTTCGTCTTACGGAGTTGATTGCGTGCTCCAACAAGCTAATGAGTCGGGTAAACTACAACCTGTTGCGTATGCTTCTAAAGTTTGTCAAAAGCGGAAAGAGTCTACAGCATGGTAGAAAAGGAAGCATTAGCCTGTGTGTATGGGGTTAAAAAGATGCATCAGTACCTGTTTGGTCTTCGGTTTGAACTGGATACAGATCACAAGCCACTCATTTCATTGTTTTCAGAAAACAAATGTATCAATACCAATGTTTCGTCCTGCATCCAGAGGTGGGCGCTGACATTATCTGCCTATGATTATGTCATTCGCCATAGACCTGGCACTGAGAATTGTGCCGATGTACTGAGCTGTCTGCCGTTGCCCAGACCGGAGATGGAGACGCCACAACCTGCAGACCTACTGTTAGTCATGGATGCCTTTGAAAGTGAAGGAACCCCCGTCACGGCTCAACAAGTTAAGACATGGACAAGCCAGGACCCGATATTATCGGTTGTGAAATGTTGTGTCCTTAGCGGTGATTGGTCTGCCATATCCAAGCAAATGGGTGATGAGACCAAACCTTACAACTGTCGCAAAGATGAACTATCCATTCAGTCAGATTGTTTACTGTGGGGTAATCATGTCGTTATGCCTAAGAAAGACAGAGAGAAGTTTGTACATGACCTACATAGCACTCATCCCAGTATTGTCATGATGAAAGCCATGGCCAGGTCTCATGGATGGTGGCCTGGAATTGACTCTGATCTGGAATCATGTGTGCATCAGTGCAACACTTGCATGCAGCTAAGTAAAGCACCAGCAGAATCGCCGTTGAGTCTGTGGTCATGGCCATCTAAACCGTGGTCCAGGATCCACATCGACTTTGCAGGTCCCTTCCCCTGGGAAAGATGTTTTTAGTCATGGTGGATGCATATTCCAAGTGGATAGAGTGTATAGTCATATCGTCCAGTACATCCACAGCTACCATTTGAGAGCCTTCATGTCATGTTTGCTACTCCTGGTCTGCCTGACATCATTGTAAGCGACAACGGGCCTTGCTTCACTAGTCTGGAGTTTCAAGAGTTCGTGAAACTCAATGGTATCAAACATGTGAGGTCAGCACCATTCAAACCTGCATCTAATGGTCAAGCAGAGCGTGCTGTACAAACCATCAAGCAGAGTATGAAATGTGTAACTCAGGGTTCACTGCAGACTCGCTTGTCATGCATGTTGCTTAGTTACAGGACAAGACCCCACACGCTTACTGGGATCCACCCTGCTGAACTATTGATGAAGAGAGCTCAAGACTAAGCTCTCTCTTGTCCACCCTGACTTGAACAATCATGTTGAATACAGACGTCAAAGTCAGCAGTGATATCATGATCGCGACATTTCTGTTAATGTACTAAATTATGGTCAAGGTCCCAAGTGGATCGCCGGTACTGTTATGGCCAAGGAGAGTAACAGAGTGTTTATCGTCAAGCTCAAGAACGGGCAAACATGCAGGAAACATGTTGATCAGATAAAGCTGCGGCACACAGATGAAACAGAACAGTCTGAGGAAGACACAATCAGTGACCAACCAACCTACCCTCAATCATCAGAGGACTCCGCTGTCATCAATGAATCTGGATTTTCAATCCCTGATCTGGTCATTGCCACTCCCATCAGATCAGCTACCCGGCCCCCAGTCATAACTGACTCAGAACGCTCGGCCAAGGCTGGAGTTGAACTGAGACAATCAACTCGGGAGCGGAAAGCCCCGGAGCCGTTCAACTTGTAAAAAGACTGTTACTAATATCTTAAAGGGGAATATTGTATGTATGCTTGGGATTACTAGCCACCGGGTGGCGCGACTGTCAGAGGTCATTGGGCTGTATGCACGTGTGTGTAGCCCAGGTATAAAAGGCAAGCCATCTTGTAATGCAATCACTTTGGGCCCTAATAAAACAGAGCCAGCTTTGTACCTGTGTTAGTTTACAGTATTCAGTCTATCAAGTTATTACATACATAACACATAGGAAGTAAGAGTTTACTAAATGGTTTACTTTTTAATGCAAATTATTCAGTTTAGATTTATACGCTTTTTGATCCTATATTTTGCCAATGAATCAATTTGCTTTCAACTAAACCATGTAGACAGAGATATTATCATCATCATAGGCAGCCCCTCGAAGCGAGGATGACTTGCTTCCACGCCAAAAAAGGATGAGTTCACAGGTGTTTCAATGAAGGACCCGAACTATATCCTCAAGGGTGAAAGATGCCTGTGCGTGGATTTTTTTAACGTGTGGTGACCGTTGCACACCAGCCATCGCACGGCCTTGACAGAGCTAGGTCTTGGTCCAGTGGCAAGGATTACCCAAGACAACTGGAGACCAGCTCTGCTGCACGGATCTAGTGCGCACACATGTAGTGGTGTGGGCTGACCCGTGCTGTCCCGGGCCCCCGAACTCCCCCTTCCCCTGAGCCACGATCACGTCCCTCCACAGTCTCTCACCGCTCCTTCGCCCCGACCTCGCTGCTCTTGCTGTATCTGCCCACACTCCAATCACCTTACTGGACCTTGATGACATCACTCTTTGCTGCTGTTGCCCTCCTGCACCAATATGAAGAGTGGGTGGGGACATCACTATTTTGGTGATTTTACATAAGTTAGTCTCTGTAATCCTGAAATATTCCCCCATTCATTTAGTACATTTTTAAAATCTAAGCAGGAAGATTTCATGGCAATCCAGTTACTTTCTTCTTCCATTGATATTTTCTTCAATTCGTTCTGATATCGTCATGCTATTAATTACATACATGAACACAATTAACCATGAGGCTAAATGTGGGACCCTGTTAGCAAGACAAGAAAAGTTATAGAAAATAAAAGCAGTAAAAACGCATTACAATTAACATTTTAATAAAAGGTTGTGTTACTAATTGAAATGTCATTCACCCATAATTAGACTAGTAGTGCACTGTAGAAAGCATTAGCTGTCCTTTACATTTGCAAGTTTGTAGAAAAAGTTGCGTCTGTGAGTTTAGTTCTGTATGTTTGGTGTTTGTGTTGGTTTGCTCGAACAGGCAGCCGATGAATGGTAACAGGGATACTGATGCTTAGCAATTGTGTAATGAAGGGATAATGCTTCTCCTCCAATTTTCCATGCAGTGACTTCACAATCTGGGATACTAAGTGAGGCAATGTCTTCCCTCAAAAGGAGGAATCCTTTCAGCAGGGCGCAGTAGCCGAGTGATTACGATACTGAAATAGCAACCCAGATCATGTCAAGTTATGGATTTGATGAATCTGGCATCAGAATCGTTAAATCCCAAATGTTTCAGGGAAGGGAACCTGATCTGACTCACATGGTTAAGTAGGGATGAGCAATAAATCCTGACAATGGAAACAAAAATTCAGTTAAGGCAGAGGCTCAGGTGACCTACTCTTTACTGAATGAGAGACTGAGAGATGGTATCAGGAAATCGAAAAATAGATGCAGAAATAGTGTTCTGTAATGTACGTTTGAAGAGGGGTGGACTTGCAATCATTATGTACCTCCTGTTTTCAGTGTTCCGTTCCTATTACTGCCTCCCAATGCTGCACAATATCCGTGGCCCAGACTGACCCACTGACTTGTTCGAATGCTATTCTGACACTTGGTTAGAGTGGGCTGGAACAGTCTGATATGGCAGTGCAGCTCTCACATGAACTAAAGATAGAATTACAATGCTAGAGCCCTAATTTGCAACCAATGTTTCTTCATGACACAACTCAATGCCAAGGGCACTGGGTCATTGAATTTGCATTTAGCTACGATTTAACTTGAAGGGCTGCTAAGTTTAACATCTATACATAAATTCCTTGATAAAGTTAAATGTATATAATACTCCTAGCAATATATAAATGTCAAAGCATAGGAATTCTGTTGCTGCTCCAATGCCATCTCTGCTTTGCTCGAGCCACAACACTTTGGTAATTGGTCATTTTGTAACTCTCTTTTCCACACAATCTCTCTCTGCAGGTCAAAAACATCAGCCTGTCCGAAGGAGAGATGCTAACAATTGAAGGGCTCGATGGAGATAAACCAACTGTTCTTGCCAACGAGTCGATTTTAATGAAGGGGCAGGTGATTCGCAGCCCAAGCAATCAAGTTTCTATCCATTTCCAAAGCATTCAACTTGGAAACCCAGGCTCATTCCAATTCCATTATCAAGGTAAGTGCTTACACAGCAGGGCTGGGATGATGAGACGCAAGCAATGTCAATGTTTTGTGGCTGAGTATTTTTTCAAATCTGAAAGCAAGAGGCTGAACTTAGAAAAGAGCACTAACCTGCGAAATCTTGCACAAAATGAAAATTTACATCCAATGAAGTGAAATGATACTGATATTTGTCAGGAGCTGTGTAAGAGACACCCACGTGCAACACATACTCACACATACAATGCCTTCCTATTGGCTCCAACTGAGCTCGTAAAGGGACCCTGATGTAAAATATCTTTGGAAAAGATTGGTTTGTGTCAACAGAGAATACAGTGGCACCTTATTTAATTGAAAGATTGTTTAAGATGTAAACTAAATGTGTATCTGGCACGGGCTCGATGGGCCGAATGGCCTTCTTCCGTGCTGTAACCATTCTATGATTCTATGTCGCAGTTTTGATACTACTTAGTGTTTTTTCCATTCCTCCGTCTTCAGTGGTAGTTGGTAAAGCAGAGCTTTTTATGTTAAGTATCGGAGCCTGAGGTGACTACGGCATAGATGAGTAATGCAAAAGATGGTGATTGAGAGTCCACTGTGATAGTTACAGCAACAAATGAGGAAAATTTCCTCTCTCCATTATTTGTAGTAATATTGTAAATATAGGCCTATATTTCGGACTGATTTTGTATTGTTTGGCCAGTTTTTGCATGTTTTCCAGCTTGTGTTTGTTACTTCTGTTTTGGGGAGGGGAGAAAAACAAATTCCTGACACCTTAGACAAGCAAGACATTCTCACAGAAAATATAATTTTATTTTTTGCAATTCTCTGCTTTGCTGCTCTCTCAAGCCATTTGCTTCACCCCAGGTTATTTTGTTACCCGCAGATACAATCTGTAATTTACAGAAAATGCAGTGAAAGAGATAGCAGTGGGAGCAATAATACAGGAAGGCAAGATAAAGGAGCCTAGCTTTGGAGTAAAAGAATATAACACAGGCAAAAAATATTTATAAAAGTGTGTCGTTTTCGGAAGATGGTATTCCTGAGTCCAGCCGAGATTGAAAGAGCAGCAATGCTTGTTACAACTTCCAAACAGCACGATTCAGACTGGCACAGTGGCAGTCAATTGGACTTAGATTTGTCATCCCTTGAGATTTTATTATAGGTACCAGCTTTTACCTAAGGAGTGCAATTTGTGTGGACTCTTTCCTCCCCGATTATCGCCTTCAAACCCACAAGCGAATGTGGTAATGTTACTGGGATTAGTAATCCAGAGGTCTGGACTAATAATCCCCGAGTTCATATCCTGCCATGGCAGTTGTGGAAATTAAATTCAGTTAATTAAATAATTCTGGAATTAAAAAAATCTCGTTTCAGTAATGTGACCATGAAACCACCAGATCATCATAAAAACCCATCTGGTTTACTCATGTCCTTTCGGGAAGGCAATCTGCTGTCCTTACCTGGTCTGGCCTATGTGGCTGGCTCTTAACTGCTCTCTGAAATGATAGGGATGGGCAATAAATGCTAGCAACACCCACATCCAGTGAACGAATGGAAATAAACACAACTGACTGCCCATGCAAATGCGGAGAGGTTGTCTTTATGAAGAAGGGACCATCGACTTGTGTATAGGAATCTCTGGCTGGAACAGTAAGGTGCTGGTCAAAACTGCAGCTGGTTGTAAAACACAACATGTATTTTATTTTAATAAGAAGAGATCGAGTGTCAATAGTGTCTGAGACTATGAAGATTAAGTACTAGCCTTAGGGGAAGGGCACAAAGGAGATTGTCTATCAATTAAGTGATTAAAAAAAAAGATTATAAGCTTGTAAATTGATAATGTCTTATCATATTGTAGAAGCATCTCAAAATGTTCCACATAATGAATTGCTTTTTTGCAATGTAGTGACTGTTATATGTGAGTTAGGTTCTCGACAGCAGCTAAATTGAATGCAGTGTACAATAAGCTGAGCTGACAGGGTTTCTGGGTGAGCCTGGCATCCAAACCAATTGCACCTCGCCTCCAAAAGAGGCAGCATGGAGGAAGAAGCAAAACCTATCACCATTCCCTCCTTCCCCCCACGTGAAAGTTTCCATAATGGAAAACGGATAATAACAGAGTGTCTCTACCCCCACCGCCCCTCCAATTCCGACCCCTATTCCACAGTGTGTTAATTTATGCACTGAAAATAGCACATTATTCCTTTATTCATAACTCTATCTGGCCACCGTCAACTTTTTTTTTGTTTGTTTAGCTTCCTTTAGTTAACCAGCAGTACTGCTTTGTGCACAATCCATTGCTTCACGATAATGTATTTGGGTGCTGGGGGTCAAGGAAAGATGAATTCTTGGGGGTGAGCTGTGGCAGTAAGAAGAGTCAAAACTTCTCTTGCCAACTGAGCACAGAACAGCGCTTGGATTGAAGCTATGGAGAACTCCATGGCAACGCTTCACTCCAGCTTCCTGAGGTAAAATGGCTGCATTGAGATGAGGGGAAAATGAAAAAGTAGCAAACACTGTGTATACTGTTCCGATTTGCAGCCACCTCTGATTTAAGTTGGCTATGGCTCGGCTACTGAGAGAATCCCTATAAAACATCCTCCAAATAACATCCCTCCAAGAGACAATCTTATAAGGACATAAGAAATAGGAGCAGAAGCAGGCCATTTGGCCCTTCGAGCCTGCTCCGCCATTCAATAAGATCATGGCTGATCATCGACCTCAACTCCACTTTCCCGTCCTATCTCCATATGCCTTGATTCACCGAGACTCCAAACATCTATCTATCTCAGCCTTGAATATATTCAGAGACTCAGCATCCACGGCCCTCTGGGACAGAGAGTTCCAAAGATTCACAACCTTCTGAGTAAAGAAATTCCTCCTCATCTCTGTCTTAAATGATGTACCCCTTATCCTGAGACTGTGTCCCCTAGTTCTAGACACTCCAGCCAGGGGAAACAGCCTCTCAGCATCTACCCTGTCAATCCCCTTCAGAGTATCCCCTGAAAGAGATAGTCTGCTGAAGAAATGATATTTCTTTGGTACCATTCCTGCTCTATTCACTTCTTTTCTCTGATCTTGATCAAGTGCACTGCATTAGCAATGTGGCCAAATACAGCATATTTTCAGAAAAATATATGAGCATTTTTCAGTAACTTCCTCTGCTGCCCTCTTCCTGTGAAAGTGTAGGGCCCTTGCTGTGATACAATTCCACAAATGCTGGGTGCAACCAATGCATTGCCCAAGTGTCTATTACTTTATACTTTAAACTGTGTGCACAGCATTTCAATTATTCTTTTTAACCTATTTTTGTATATTAGTAGGATCTCTGGTGTATCCTACACTCCCGAATATGGTAATGAGGATTCTGTCATGTTTCTGTGCTGCATTAAGTGATGTGGTTATTAAACGTGAGGTTTGGTAGGACCTCAGGTATATTCCTTTGCCTAAGTAAAACCTTTTAACCTCCATCGTCAAATGCTCATTCCCAATCCAGCACCCAGAATAGAAACTTCACTACAATAGCGCATCATTGATAAAATACAATTCTAACTTTGATAATAAAGTAACATTAATCTTGATGCTTGATTATATATTCCCAGTTTTAAATGTTTTTAAATTCATTCCTGGGATGTGGGCATCGCTGGCAAGGCCAGCATTTATTGCCCGTCACTAATTGCCCTTGAGAAGGTGGTGGTGAGCCAACACCTTGAACCGCTGCAGTCCGTGTGGTGTTAGGGAGGGAGTTCCAGGATTTTGACCCAGCGACAATGAAGGAACAGCAATTATATTTCCAAGTCAGGATGGAATGTGACTTGCAGGTGATGGTGTTCCCATGCGCCTGATGCCCTTGTCTTTCTAGGTGGTAGAGGATGCCGGTTTCTGCCTCATGCCATGATCTACTCACTGAGAATGCTGACAACCGGTTTGCGCACAATAGAAATATTCCTGTCCCTTGTACAAAGGTCCTGGGCAGCCATTTTGATTATGTTTGTTCTATGTTTTGTTTTGTTAACGTTTGGATCCTGTAATGTATGCACCTATGAGTATGGTCAGAGGTTTGTAGTGGCTTTGCCAGTCACGTGATATTCACAAGATTTAGTAAAACCCCAGTCAGTTGAGTCTAGGGCATCCACGATGAGGTATGCAGTTGTGAGCCTAGTGGACGAACTGGTAATGTGTGTAGTGTGATTGTTAAACTTTTGTTAATAAACCAACTAGTTCTTAATAACAATGTGTTGCTATGAATTCTTAAACAAACAAATACATTACAGATCCCCGCCTTTTGCTCTGCTCCAAATGTCTGATTTTCCACTGGTGCTGAGTACAACACGGTTATGCCATGTGTTTGTGAGCCCGATGCCTTTTGCGTGCAAATACAGGTTCAAAATACAGCAGTGTCATTTGCTCGAGTTCAGGTTCAGTCGCTGACTATGTACTATTGATAGTTTATGGCACAGGTACCAGAGCTAACCTGTGCACTCATGTTGAGCAGGAATATTATATCGTTGTGTAGTGGAGAAAGGCATTAATATTTATGATGGGATTTATGATGTGTATGTTTTAAACCAGACGCTTGCAGTGCTCGCTCCTACATGCTATGGTACTTCAATATTATGATGGGTCAGGATACTCTAATGTAAATGGTATTGATATTGGAGAATGACCTTTCAACAGAGAGTTTATGCTTTGCTTGTATATCCTAAAATAAACTTGAGCGTGAATGAGTAATTGTGTGCTGAGGCAAATCATTGTTCCCTATCCCAGGATGTATATATTGTAATGGTTTAAAATGTCAGTATGCAGGCAGCAATCTATAATTCAGTGTTGCTCAATCAAGGATGTAGGGAACTTGCTCAGAAGCCTTTGTTGGTTGTCTTGGCTGAAGTAGCTTCCCCCCACCCCACTCTCCCCAATAAACTTATATTTTCAAAAACTGTCTTATGAATACTTAAAAAAAATCTTTTCCATATAATTTATGGAGCTTGATCCTTTGCCATGACAACAGGCATATTTATGTTCATAGAAGATTATCTCAAGTAGATTTTGTTTTTCGGCAGTTGAAACCAACAATCAGAAGAGAACAACTTGCCAGACATGGCAAAAACTTCCTGGTGTCAATCCTGGAATGGGAGACAAAAATTACTTTTTAGATGCTAAATTTACATTTATTCCATCCCCTCTGTACCAGTTCAGTTGACACTTGCCACGGAAAATAGCATGCATTGGTGTCGCATGTTGGTGCAAATTATTTCCTTGACCTTGATTGGGAGACTGCCCTCAAGTCATTCCTACATTACAACAGAGACTACACTTCAAAAGTATTTCATTGGCTGCAAAGCGCTTTGGGACATCCTGAGGTTGTGAAAGACACTATATAAATGCAAGTTTTTTTTCCTTCAGCTAGTATATTGTTACCAACCAATGCTGATAATTAGGATGCAGTTTTTTTGGGGGGTGAGGTTGAAGTTGGTGATGCATTTCAATAGGCCCTAAATTGAGGTCTTTGTGAAGTTTGCAACTGAGACCACGTCGCTATTCACTTGCAAGGAACATTTGCACATGTGCATTCCAGTAGGTCAACCTGGCACCATTACCCACCACTAGAAAACCAGCGGATAAAAACTGTGTCTCCCCCACTGCATCAGTGAAATATTGGGGAGTTATTTAGGAGCTGTTATTAGCCCTTATGAGCAAATAAAGATCTCCAACATTTGTTTTTGGCAGATTTATACTTTGCCCCCACATCAGTAGCAATTGGACACTTGTCACTGATCCAGTAACAACTGGTCACGTGCTCTCCCCGAAACCATGTAAAAAATACCCATAGAAACCAATAAAAGAGATTGAGTAGACTCATCCATCATAGGCAGTCCCTCGAAGTGAGGATGACTTGCTTCCACGCCAAAAAGGGATGAGTTCACAGGTGTTTCAATGAAGGACCTAATATTCCAGATCCCAAACTACATCTTGGAGGGTGGAAGATGCCTGTGCTTGGATTTTTTTAACATGTGGTGGCCGTTGCACACCAGCCACCACACGGGCTTCACAGTGCTAGGTCTTGGTCCAGTGGCAAGGATTACCCCAGATGACTGGAGACCAGCTCTGCTGCACGGACCGAGCGCGCACACATATAGCAATGTGGGCTGGTCCATGCTGCCCCTGGGCCCTTGCCCCTTCTAGACCCCAGACTCACGCCTCTCCTGTGCCCTGGTCACTTGAGTAGACTAAGCCTATATTCTCTACGGTTTAGAAGAATGAGAGGTGATCTCATTGAAACATACAAACTTCTTACAGGGCTTGACAGGGTAGATGCAGGGAGGATGTTTCCTCTGGTTGGGGAGTCTAGAACCAGGGGTCACAGTCTCAGAATAAGGGGTCGGCCATTTAGGACTGAGATGAAGAGAAACTTCTTCACTCAGAGGGTGGTGTATCTTAGGAATTCTCTACCCCAGAGGGCTGTGGAGGCTCAGTCGTTAAGTATATTCAAGACAGAAATCGATATATTTTTTAATATTAAGGGAATCAAGGGATATGTGAATAGTGCAGGAAAGTGGAGTTGAGGTAGAAGATCAGCCGTGATCTTATTGAATGGCAGAGCAGGGACGAGGGGCCGAATGGCCTACTCCTGATCCTAATTGTTATGTTATGAGGAACATTGAAATAGTAACACATGCACAGAGTGTAGGACCATTTTTGAAGAAGGCTCAGGTGGCCAAATTCAAATCACTTTAGATGATGAATCAATTCTTTACTCCTTCCCAATAATACCATCACTTCAGGTTCTGTGTAGTCATTGAGACTGCAGCCGATGTGCTTTGCAATGTGCCTCTTGCTCAAGGCTGGAACCCAAACCCTGACCCGAAAAGTGCAGAGAAATCTCTCAGCCACGAAGCATGCCCTTTTTGAGCTAATGCTCCAGCCTTTTCACTTCAAATGTAATGCAAGTCAAAAGAGGTTTGAAAGCACCCACTTCAAACTCCAGAGCTGTGATTGGTATGGACAGAAGTTGTCCTGCTAACACTTGTTCATATTAGTGGGAACTGAGCTGTCATAGATTAAATTGGTTTGGAAATTTGATGCTAAATGGTTCCAGTGATTTCAATGCTGACTTTAATATGGACGCATATGCTTATCACAAAAATCAACTTTAAATTAAATTTGTCACATGTGGCAGTGTACAATGATACATCCAAGCTGGTCTCCATACTATGAAAAGGATATAGAGGCAACAACGACTTGTATTTATATAGCGCCTTTAATGTAGTAAAACGTCCCAAGGCAGTTTCATAGGAGCGTTAGCAAACAACATTCGACCAAACCACTTAAGGAGATAAGGAGACAGGCAACCAAAACCTTAGTCAAAGAGGCAGGTTTTAAGGAGCACAAAGGAGTGGAGAGAGGCGGAGAGGTTTCGGGAGGGAATTCTTGAGCTTGGAGCCTAGGCAGCTAAAGGCACGGTCGCAAATGGTGGAGCGATTAAAATTGGGGATGCGCAAGAGGCCAGAATTGGAGGAGCTCAGAGATTTAATCGGGGTGTCAGGCTGGAGGAGGTTAGGGAGGGGCAAGTTTAATGGAGGAATTTGAAAAAAATGATGAGAATGCACTGGAGAAGGTGGAAAAAACAATTTATAAGGATGATACCAGAACTGAGAGGTTATACCTATCCGAAAAGACTGAGCAGGTTAGGGCTCTATTCTCTAGTAAAGAGAAGGCTGAGGAATGACCTGATTGAGGTCTTTAAGATTATGAAAGGCTTTAATAGGTTACACGTAGAGAAGATGTTTTACTTGTGGAGGAGTTCAAACCTAGGGGTCATAATTATAAAACAGTCACCAGTAGGGAATTCAGGAGAAACATCTTTACTTCTTTGCCCAGAGAGTGGTTCGAATACGGTACTCAGCACCACAAGTAGCAGTTGAGGCGAATAGCATAAATGCATTTAAAAGAAAGCTAGATAAAAATGAGGGAAAAAGGAATAGAAGGTTAGGCCGATGAAAGGAGGCTTGTGTGGAGCATAAACACCGGCAGAGACCAGTTTGGCCAAATGGCCTGTTTCTGTGCTGTAAATTCTATGTAACTCCATTCTACAATGGATTTAAGTCATCCTCGACTCCGAGGGACTGACGAAGAGAAGAGACTATGGACTAAAGAATATAAGGCATACCTTTTCAATCAGCGGGATCAGTTCACATTGACATAGAATGTGTGTGCAAGAGAAATTGAATGAGGATCCCTTTTGTGGGATCCATTGATGTTCACAACACAGAAGGAGCCATTTAGCCTATCGTGGCAGGGATTTTCCCGCTCCATTGCCACACCCGGAAATACAGTGAAAACCCTGTTTATGTACCACTCCTCCAGCAAAGTTAGGGTGGCAAAGCAGGATCAGCTTCAAGGAAATTCCCATCCATGTTTGTGCCAGCTCTTTGCTGGAGCAATCCAAAGCTAAGCCCACTGCTGTGCTGACTCTCCACGATCCTGCTCAATTAGCACAAGCAACCTTTAGCCTGTCCATTTGAATTGATTTAAGTGTTTATACATAAAATTCCAAAACCTTTATTTAACTATTAAAATGTCATCTATAACATGTAAATAGACCCTAGCCTCCATCTGTTTAGAATAGTGTTGTGCTCTGCTCATCTACCTGGAACATTAAGCGAACATAAGAACAGAAGAAATAGCAGCAGGATTAGGCCATTTGGCCAGTCGCGCATGCTCCGCCATTTAATAAGATCATGGCTGATCTGATCATGGGCTCTTAAAGGGATAAAGCCCATTTTATCTTATTTCTTATTCCAAGGGGTTATTTCCTCACTCATTTTTATTGCTAGTGTTTGGGAGGGAGGCGGTGTGGGGGGGGGGGGGGGGGCACTTTTGTGTGTGTCTTTATTTGTGTTCTATTTTCATTGGCATCAGAACACATTGGTAATATTCCTATAAGAAGAAAGCCAGCTGGAAATTGTCAGCAAAATCCATGGAAAAATACCTAATCTGTCCAAAGCTTGTCTGGCAACAGTGCAATCCTCTCCACTCCAAATCACGACTTCAGGATCATCTGATAGGACAAAGATAACCCCAATATCCCCTACTCAATGACCAATTGCCTCCTCCAGTCTCTCTTTCCTTACCTCCAAAAGCAAGTATAAGGATCTTATGGTCTTCTCAAAGATCAAGAGATTGCAGCCTCATCCTCATCCTCCTCATCCTCCCTCTCCTCCTCATCCTCCATCTCCTTCTCCTCCCTCTCCTCCTCATCCTCCACCTCCTTCTCCTCCCTCTCCTCCTCATTCTTCTTCTCCCTCTCCTCCTCATCCTCCATCTCCTTCTCCTCCTCATCCTCCTTCTCCTTCTCCTCCTCATCCTTCTCCTCCTCCTCACCCTTCTCCTTCCTCTCCTCCTCATCCTCCATCTCCTTCTCCTCCTCATCTTCCATCTCCTTCTCCTCAGCCAACACACCCCAGCCTGTCCATATATCAATCTGTAGATTCTCTCCATCCTTCCCTGTCCCAGCTCTCAGCAAACCACTTCCCGCTCCCATAATTCCTTCTCTACATGATTTGTAACTGCTCATCTCCCTTACCTTGTGCCAATGTTCCTTGATATCACTTCTTGCTCCCTTTGCATGTCAACCATTCTCCTCCCCCTCAAAATTACCAGCATCATCTTACCCCCTCAAATAGTCCAGTTGTGACTCCTCCCTCACATCCAACTACCATCCGTCTCTAACCTCCCCTTCCTCTCTAAGGTCCTTGAATGCACCATTGCTACCCTGATTCATACTCTCTTTTGCCCAGATGCCCCCTTTCATATCCCTTCAGTACAGCTTCTGCCCTGCCTGCAGGAGCAAGATTACACTGGTCTAAGTCATCAACGGTATCTTCTGTGAGTGTGAAGCGTTTGTCCTCCTCAACTTCCAAACAGTTCTACACATCTACCACTCCATCTTCCTCCACCAATTCTCCTCCATGTTCCACTTCTTCAGGGCTGCCTTCACTTAGTTCCATTCTGACCTTTCTAAGCGCAGCCATTGGATTCTACACTTGCCTTTGGACTAACCCGAGGTTCCAACCTGGACTTGCTCGTTTTCCTCGCTTTCTATGTTGCCTTCAGCAACATGATCCGTAGGTGTAAGGTTAGTGTTCATGTGTGCTCCACATGTTTGTCTTGCTAACATCAAGTCACGGAGGAGCCAGATTTTTCTCCAATTGAACAATGCCATTATGTGCTTTTCACAAACTCTACTCTCTCCAGCTGTTCTCTGGCTGAATCAGGTGGTGCACAACAGTAGTGTCCCATTTAACACTGAGCTGAGCTGGCCTTCAAACTGCACACCTAATCCATCACTGAGCCTATTTATTTCCACCTCTACAGCATTGTCCATCCCTGCCTCACCCCCACCACCAATATTGAAGCCTTTATTCACATTTTCATTAGACTCAACTTCTCCAAGGCCCACCTCACCAGCCCCCCAGTTCCACCCCACACAAACTCCAACCACTTGATCATCCCTGTTTTCATTCACCTTCACTGACTTCAAAGCCCTCTTCATCACTTATGAACCCCCGCCATCACTTCACCCATTTAACTCTGCAAACTGCTTCAGCCCCACACCCCAGCCTGGGCTCTGTGACTCTAGCCCTCTGTGCTTCACCCCCTCCCTGTGTACCAGTGCCAGAGCCACAGACACTTTCTGTCTTAGCCCGACTCTCTGGAACTCTCTCCCCCTAATCCTCTCCAACTTGCTACTTATCTCCTGCGTTCAAAAACCTCATTTAAAAACCTACATTTTATCCCCGTGTTTGCCCTCATTTTTTCCTCACTCTCCCTAACACCGTCTGACATCTGTTTCTCCTCTTTGAAATGCCTTGGGACATTTACTATGTTAAAGGTGCTATATTAATGCGAGTAGCAGAACTGCAAACAGTGAGTTCTGTTAGCGCGAGGGCCTGCTGAACAACTTTATATTTTAATAGGCTGTAATTTTTTTAATCGGGTACGAATAAGAAGCACAGACTTAATTAATAAAGTTCGTGCAGTTGAACAATAATCTTGTACTGAATCAACATTACCCAGTATATTAATTCTCCCAGAGCCATAATACATTTTAATCGTATGCCATCTTGTATATAAGGAGATTCATTCTCTCACTCAGCAATTCCCTGATCATCGATGTAATGAAGGGCCTAACATTCTGTCAAGAAGAGGCACTTGGAGTTTCAAGCTATGTGGGATTTTTATTTTCTCTATGGCCGGGTATTGCACAGCAAACGCTTGTCACATTTGACATAACTGTGACCTGCTGTAAGCAGGATTTATGCACTCTTTAACCAGTCCCAAAGAGGATGTTGGCAGGGGAAGGCTCAAAATACATGTGGGGGCAGCAAGGGCGAGGGGTGAGGGGGGGGTGGTGGGTTCAGTGGTATCGGCCCAAATTATCAGATGGATTCCCGACAGAAGTTTAGTCCAGGAGGGTTGCATCTATGAATGCTACTAAAATGTATGTATGTTTGTTTCCAACAAACCTTTCTCCATTCTGTAAGCCTGAACTTGAATCCTGGGAGCTTGAAATTCCTCTTTTAATGAAAAATGGCAGAATGCATGTTTTTCTCCCTAATTAAATACATGCGAACAAACTTGTATTGTCAGGAATCTCATTTCAAAGCCATGTATTCCTATATTTATTTTAGTGGGCTCTAATTATGAGGGAAAAAATGACCTGCGCTCCCATTCTTTTGCTAAAAGAATGATCATACCTGTAATGTATTTGCTTCATAGGTTCTTTGATTAAGAATTCAGAGCAACACATTGCTATTAAGAACTAGTTGGTTTATTAACAAAGGTTTAACAATCACACTACACATTACCAGTTCATCCACTAGGCTCACAACTGTATACCTCATCATGGATGACCTAGACCCAACTGACGGGTTTTATTGAATCTTGCGAACATCATGTGACTAGCTAAGCCACTCACAATGCAACAGCCCTACAAACCTGTGAGCATACATTACAATACCCCAATAACTTTTCTCCCCCCACAGCTAATGGTTCAGCCCTTCCCCAGTCTCCCTTCTGTGCCTCCTGTGTCGGGCATCCAATGTTTCGCAGCACCTCATGATCTCGTAACAACTTACAGTTTTGGGACCGCACCCTATTGTCCACGTCGACATGAAGTGAATGGTCAAAAGAGAGGGAGGAAGATGTGCCTTCATATTTTTTTATAATCCTTTCATTTCTTGTAGCAATTGTTCTGAACAAGTAAAGCTGTACTGCTCTTGTAACGCTGTGAAGGCACTGGTTGCTTTATGTAGCAAAATCATAAAACGTTTTCTTTTTGAATATGTTTGCCATGTTGCTTCAAGCAGTGTGACCAGAGCAATTCTTCCCCACTGTGTTATCACCACCAGGTAGTGGGTGGGGTTGCTAGTGTATCACTTTCCTGTGAGAGAACATCTCCGCAGGGTCGGGGCTTCAACAAGAGCTGGAGCGGGCCACTGCAGCTTCCAGCGCAAGCTGACACAAATGTGCGACGACTTCGAGGTGGGCGACTGGGTGATGTCATCAGGACTCAGGTCGCCGTTTGGAGCATGGGCAGGAACATCGGCGGGGCCCTGGTACAGTAGAAGAGTGGGAAGGTCGTGGCGGACTTGCGACGAGTGATCGGGACGGAGGAACGATGAGGGATCGTGGCTGAGATTTGATGGGTGATTGTGGCGGGGAGGTGTGGTGGGAGATCGTGGCGAAGGTGCGACGAGTGTCTTTGTGGCGGAGGAGCGATGAGGGATCATGTTGGAGGTGCGGCAAATGTTTGTGGCAGAGGAGTGGTGAGAAAGCGTGGTGGAGATGTGACGAATGAGTGTACAGGGCCCAGAAGAGCCAAGGGCCCAGGGGCAGCACAGACCTGCCCACATTGCGATATGTGCGCGCACGAGGTCCGTGCAGCAGAGCAGGTCTCCAGTCGTCCTGGTCACTGGATAAAGGCCTAACTCTGTCAAGCCCGTGTGGTGGCTGATGTGTAATGGTCACCGCACGTTAAAAAAATCCACGCACAGGCATCTTCCACCCCCTCAATTGGAGTTCAGGACTGGAACATCGGGTCCTTCATTGAAACATCTGTGAACTCATGTGGAAGCAAGTCATCCTCGTTCGAGGGACCGCCTATGATTCCTGCAATGAACTCCAATCAGGATGATACCACAAGCTTGGGCTTCATGGGTGTTTTATTTGGAGTAATATCATGGAAACTACAGCATAGAAAGAGGCCATTTGGCCCATTATGCCTGTCCTGGATGCTAGCTCTTCAGCTGGAGTTGTCCTTTCTATTTGCCTGTCTACGTTCATCCTTTCCGAATTTCCTTTAAAAATTATATTCTAGTTTCTGCCTCGATAGCTGCTTGGGTGAAAGAATTCCATTTTCTAATAAACCAATTATGGGAAAAATAAATCTTTTAAAGTCCTACTTCATAGAGAATTTAGTTTGTTTGGAATTAAAACATATTTCCATTTTTTTTAATGTTCATTGTTACGTTAGTATCAGCCAAGGGCTGGGATTTAAATCAGCTGCATATTAAGAAATCTCTTCTTACTATTGCATTGTTGGCAGTGATTCGGAGATCAATCCTGTTCTGTGTGCAGCTACCCAAATGTCATGTCTTTCCTGTTGGCATAGTTCAGATTCCTGTGCTTATCTGTTTCTTCAGCTTACATTTAGATTAATGGTGCCTGGAAGGGAATTACAAGCTGGAACACAATTGAGGGATTCAGAAGACCTCTCTAAGTAAGAGATTTGAGCTCAATAAGTTTATTAATGTCATCGGAGCTCTAATTGTGTGTTCTTTTCCTGCCGCACCTTTGGTGGTATCAGTGCCGTGTTGAGATTTCTAGTGTCCTGGTGCTATAAGCCCTGGTTGGTGGGGGAGGCGGGGGTTAGGTTAGTGCCTTGATTTAAAAACAATCAATCAAAAACCTGCACTTAATAAAGAAATGTTTTAAATGATGGCAGCTGGTTGTATTTTCCCTTCAGCTATTTTCAATCGAAAAAAATCTCATTGAGGTCAATAATCAGCACTTCATGCATATACATTGAGATCTGTCATTCCCATCTCACAGCAATGTGGTTATGTAGTGCTGCCAGAATACTGTAATGACAGCATAAGAGCATTTGAGATTAAACTCACTCCTAGTTATTAGTTATTAAATATATTTCCATCGATATATAATATATTACATTTGTGGTGCATGTCAGACACTCCTTATTTGGGCATCGTGTTGTGAGGTGGTGTAAAAGAAAAGATAGCCATCCGTGACTATCTAAAGAAATAAAGGACGGTATCCAATTAAAAACAAGGGCATACAAAGTGGCCAAAACTAGTGGGAGGACAGAAGATTGGGAAGCTTTTAAAATTCAGCTAAAAAAATGATTAAGAAAGGGAAGATAGACTATGAAAGTAAACTAGCATGAAATTTTGGGCCCAAGTTTCCACATGATTTGCACCTGATTTTTAGGAGCAACTGGTGGAGAACGGACTATCTTAGAAATCGCAATTCTCCACATTTTTTTTTCTGCAGTTCTAGTCAGGTAGAACAGTTCTACTTTAGAACAGAATTTTTTCTTCAAAAGGGGGCGTGTCCGGCCACTGACGCCTGATTTCAAAGTTTCCATAGTGAAAACGTACTCCAAACTAAAGTAGAATGGAGCAAGTGAAGATTTTTGTAGAACTGAAAAAACCTGTTCTACACATTAAAAAATCAGGCGCAGGTTACAAATTAGGCGTCCAGAACAAGGTGGGGGGGAGGGGGGGGGGAAGGGATCTCATTAAATTCGACAATAAATCCTTATTTATACTTCTACAAATATTATACAAATAAATCCAACCTGAATAAACATTTATAAGCAAAGAAAAGATTAAATAAACCATCTTCCTACCTGTGTGAAAGTGCTTTGGCCATCGTTCGAAGGAAACCGCCGTTTGTTGCCGCGCAGGGGAGGGAGGGGAAGGAGACAGCGGCTTGTTGCCGCGCAGGGGAGGGAGGGGAAGGAGACAGCGGCTTGTTGCCGCGCAGGGGAGGGAGGGGAAGGAGACAGCGGCTTGTTGCCGCGCAGGGGAGGGAGGGGAAGGAGACAGCGGCTTGTTGCCGCGCAGGGGAGGGAGGGGAAGGAGACAGCGGCTTGTTGCCGTGGAGGGAGGGGAGGGAGGGGAAGGAGACAGCGGCTTGTTGCCGCGCAGGGGAGGGAGGGGAAGGAGACAGCGGCTTGTTGCCGCGCAGGGGAGGGAGGGGAAGGAGACAGCGGCTTGTTGCCGCGCAGGGGAGGGAGGGGAAGGAGACAGCGGCTTGTTGCCGCGCAGGGGAGGGAGGGGAAGGAGACAGCGGCTTGTTGCCGCGCAGGGGAGGGAGGGGAAGGAGACAGTGAGAAGGGAAGCCTCAGTGCTGATGTGCTGATGGCAATGTGATTTTATTAAAAAATGTTCAAAAATTAAACAGCTACAAAGAACTACAAAAATGGCCGAGTGCCAATGTTTTTTTTCACACTGAGCATGCGCGAACGCACCAACGCGCACGCGCAGCGTTGCCGGCAGGAAAAAAACTAATTTAAATAGTACCCGCCCCCTCCCACTTACAAAATCGGCGCGAGTGTAGGCTCCGCCCCCCTGGGCGCCGCGCCAAACAGACAAGGAGCTGCAAAGCGCTCGAGAATAGCGCGTTTTTTTTCTGGCGCCGTTTTAGGCGCGTAAAACGGGCGCCCAGCTCGGAGGGGCGCCCGTTTTTTATCCTGTGGAAACTTGGGCCCATAAAAACAGATAGCAAGAGTTTCTATAGGCATATAAACAGGAAAAGAGTGGCTAAAGTAAATGTTGGTCCCTTAGAGGACGAGACCGGGGAATTAGTAATGAAGAACATGGAAATGACAGAAACTCTGAACAAATATTTTGTATCAGTCTTTACGGTAGAGGACACTAACAATATCCCAACAGTGGATAGTCAAGGGGCTGTAGGCCGGGGGGGAACTTAACACAATCACAATCACTGAGGAGGTGGTACTCAGTAAGATAATGGGACTAAAGGCGGCTAAATCCACTGGACCTGATGGCTTGCATTTAGGGTCGTAAGAGAAGTAGCGGCAGGATTAGTGGATGCATTGGTTGTAATTTACCAAGATTCCCTGGATTCTGGGGAGGTCCCAGCAGATTGGAAAACTGCAAAAGTAACACCCCTATTTAAAAAAGGAGGCAGACAAAAAGCAGGAAACTATAGACCAGTTAGCCTAACATCTGTGGTTGGGAAAATGTTGGAGTCCATTATTAAAGAAACAGTAGCAGGACATTTGGAAAAGCATAATTCAGTCAGGCAGAATCAGCATGGATTTATGAAGGGGAAGTCATGTTTGACAAATTTGCTGGAATTCTTTGAGGATGTAATGAACAGGGTGGATAAAGGGGAACCAGTGGATGTGGTGTATTTGGACTTCCAGAAGGCATTTGACAAGGTGCCACATAAAAGGTTACTGCACAAGATATAAGTTCATGGGGTTGGGGGTAATATATAAGCATGGGTCGAGGATTGGCTAACTAATAGAAAACAGAGAGTCGGGATAAATGGTTCATTCTCTGGTTGGCAATCAGTAACTAGTGGGGTGCCGCAGGGATCAGTGCTGGGACCCCAACTATTTACAATCTATATTAACGACTTGGAAGAAAGGACCGAGTGTAACGTAGCCAAGTTTGCTGATGATATAAAGATGGGAGAAAAAGCAATGTGTAAGGACACAAAAAATATGCAAAAGGAAATAGACAGACTAAATGAGTGAGCAAAAACTTGGCAGCTGGAGTATAATTTTGGAAAATGTGAGGTCATGCACTTTGGCAGAAAAAATCAACGAGCAAGTTATTATTTAAATGGAGAAAAATTGCAAAGTGCGGGACCTGGGGGTACCTGAACATGAAACACAAAAGGATAGTATGCAGGTACAGCAAGTGATCAGGAAGGCAAATGGCATCTTGGCCTTTATTGTAAAGGGGATAGAGTATAAAAGCAGGGCAGTCTTGCTACAGCTATATAAGGTATTAATGAGGCCACACCTGGAATACTGCGTGCAGTTTTGGTTTCCATATTTATGAAAGGATATACTTGCTTTGGAGGCAGTTCAGAGAGGGTTCACTAGGTTGATTCCAGGAATAAAGGGGCTGACTTATGAGGAAAGGTTGAGTAGGTTGGACCTCTACTCATTGGAATTCAGAATAATGAGGTGATCTTTTCGAAACATCTAAGATTATAAGGGGGCTTGACAAGGTGGATGCAGAGAGGATGTTTCCATTGATAGGGGAGACTAGAACTAGGGGGTATAATCTTAGAATAAGGGGCCACCCATTTAAAACAGAGATGAGGAAGAATTTCTTCTCTCAGAGGGTTGTACATCTGTGGAATTTGCTGCCTCAGAGAGCTGTGGAAGCTGGGACATTGAATAAATTTAAGTCAGAGATAGACAGTTTCTTAACCGGTAAGGGGTTATGGGGAGCGGGCAGGGAAGTGGACCTGAGTTCATGATCGGATCAGCCATAATCGTATTAAATGGCGGAGCAGGTTCGAGGGGCCGTGTGGCCTACACCTGCTCATATTTCTTATGTTGTTATGTTCTTATGTCAATCAGATTTTCCCCTTATAAAACTAGGCAGCCGCAGCTGCAGCTACACATGTCTGCCATTAGAGGGCGTTCCAGAAGCTGCCGATCTCCATACCTATAACATCACCAATACTCTCTGAGAGAAATTTGCATTGTCCATACTTTCTGTGAGCAACACCATGAGGAGATCCACTAGTATTAACTTTTCAAAGCAGGTTTTGAATAACATGGGCCCTGAAATTACAGTGCAGGATACTGATGTATGAATACTTTTTTAAAAAAAAACCTTTTTAATTTATTCAAAAAATCCTGCCATCCATTTTGGGGAGCTGCACTACCGTTTTGTCACACATTACATTCAGGAGAATACAGTGACAGATTGAGGTTAAGAGTAAGCAAGGATCCTTTGGGGGTCAAGGTAATTAAGTGGCTTCTATCAGGTTCAGCTGTATTAGGGGAATCACACACGGATTGGCTCCTTGGCTTATGTAGAGCTTACACGACCTAGTCATACACAAGAGAATCCTTGAAGGCTTATGACCATGTTTCCAGTTAACCCATTCTTAGACGAACATTTAACTTGTTTTTCTGAAATTACCATCTCTTGTTTCAGTGGAAATGTTAATCCATTGATTTTAAATGGCTAATGTACCTCTGTCAAAATGGTGATGAAAGGAATTTTGGACGAGCAAGATAAGCATTTTTGCATAGTGTCTCACAGAGTAAGTTCAGGACCAAGGCAATTTCCCTGCCCATAGTGATCTCAATTGGTCCAGTTTGGATTGGCCAACCAAATATTCAAAGTTTGTACAATTCTGCTTCTGCTCTACTGATCCTTTTTAAAAAAACCCAGAAGAGATAGCACACTATGTGCCAACAGACAAAATATTTTCAAAATCCAGCAATAAGTGTTCACGTTATCATAGAAGTTGAAGCCATCTAGAGCCAGAGTGTGGGAGATAAATATTTAATTTGATTTATTTCCAACACTTGTGTGAAGAAAATAGGAATTTGTCTCCTTAGTTTTATCTTACTGCAATTAAATAGGGTCCTGATGAGACCTCACCTGGAGTATTGTGTATAGTTTTAATCTCCTTGCCGAAGGAAGGATATACTTGTCATAGAGGGAGTGCAATGAAGGTTCGCCAGACTGATTTCTGGGATGGGGGGATTGTCCGATGAGGAGAGATTGAATAGACTAGGCCTATATTCTCTAGAGTTTAGAATAATGAGAGGTGATCTCATTGAAACATAAAAAATTCTTACAAGGCTTGACAGGGTAGATGCGGGGAGGATGTTTCCCCTGGCTGGGGAGTCTAGAACCAGGGGTCACAGTCTCAGAATAAGGAGTCGGCCATTTAGGACTGAAATAAGGAGAAATGTCTTCACAGAATTTTGGAATTCTCTACCCCAGAGGGCTGTGGATGCTCAGGCGTTAAGTATATTCAAAACCGAGATCGATAGATTTTTGGATATTAAGGGAATCAAGGGATATGAGGATAGTACAGGAAAGTGGAGTTGAGGTAGAAGATCAGCCATGATCTTATTGAATGGCGGAGCAGGCTGGAGAGGCCAAGGCCCAGCATCTACCCTGTCAAGCCCCATAATAATACTATATGTTTCAATGAGCTCACTTCTCATTCATCTCAACTTGAAGGAATATACTAGTCTACTCAATCTCTCCTCATAGGACAATCCACCCATCCCAGGAATTAGTCTAGTGAACCTTCATTGCACACCCTCTAAGGCAAGTATATCCTTCCTTGGGTACTCCAGGTGTGGTCTCACCAAGGCCCTATATAATTGTAGTAAGACTTCTCAGCATCTGAGAAGAAATTAAGAGAAGTTAATCTTTAGATCCTCTGTCAGAATGTTCTTGATTAAAGGTTGTCTACACTGGAAAGATCAACTTGTATTTGCACTCTTCAGATGCTATTATGTTTCATTTCAGATTTCTAGAATTTGCAGAGTTTTTCTTCTTTCCAAATGATGTAGTTATTTAAGGAGTTTCCTTCACACCTCTATAATCAGACATAAAATCCTTGTAGAAATCAGTACTCCAACCACCGTTGAATACACAGATAATCTTTGGCAAGATCTTATGCAGACTTGTCTTCCTACAACAGAGCAGAACTGACGATCTGTCAGATGTGTACTTCCTATCAATTAACTCCTCGGGTGGCACTGATGCTGGAAAGCTTCAACTGCCGATTCTTACTCATTGCCCTCACTGCTCAATGATAGCGTCGAGCTTAAACGGCTGAGAGAAAGTAGCAATAACTGAGTCATAGTTGGAAGTTTGTGAACCTGGCATCCGAAGATGTACCATGCTGAGAAGATTGATGGGCCAATAGATAGCTCAAAGCTATAATCAACCTTACTTAAATAAATTGATGTTTCAAGTACGTAGGGATTCTGATGTTCTTGCTTTATAATGGGATTGTGTGGTGTGCTTTGAAAATTACATTTATAATCACATCTATGATTCATTGAGGTGGCAAGAGAATTTTGAGCTCATACTTTATTAATCCTCCAGTTGCTGTTCTAATTCTGGAGAAAATAACCATCAATAGCATAGTGCAATGAAATTTGCTGCAGAATCAAACCTTTTGCAGTTTAAGTCACAATCACAGTATTTCTAAGTCCAAACAGAAGTTAGAAGGTAATGTGCCATAATTTCCCTTTACGATAAACAGGACTTGCCATGCATTTCTTGAACTGGGAATCCAATTTCCCAGAGGAATAGGAGGTAGATCTTGGTTTAGTATGTGTGTGTTTGGAGACTATGATGTAGCCAAGATTTGCTCAACACCAAGAGGAAAGTATGCTGCCGAGAAGTCTTGCTGCAATTATATAGGGCCTTGGTGAGATCACTTCTTGAGTACTGTGTACAGTTTTGGTCTCCTTACCCAAGGAAGGATATACTTGCCTCAGAGGTGGTGCAATGAAGGTTCACCAGACTGATCCCTGGGATGGGTGGATTGTCCTACGAGTAGAGATTGAGTAGACTAGGCCTATATTCCCTAGCGTTTAGAAGAATGAGCGGTGCTGAAGGTAGGTTATTGAACCAAAGCGATCTGTTGTTAGAGATATGTGAAAGGTAACGGAATAGTGTCAACTATCCTAATATGTTGAAGGATCCCGGTCCTTCCTCCACATTGGGATCAGTTTGAATGATTATTACATATAACATTATTACATAACATTACATTATTACATACATATTACAAAGAAAAGTGACTTCAGATTAAGGAGCAGGATACTTACCTGGTTGGTTACTGAGTTAGTGGATAGTACAAATTATGGTGATCCATAGAACACATTTTGGCATCAAGCTTCCTGGAAAGTTTCCGTGTTACTATGGCAAAAGAGTTGCACTGTTTTTTTTTCCCTGAGGAAATTTGCGCGTAACTGATTTATGTCAGTTTTACGCTGAAATAGCACTGTGCGAATTTCCTCGATGATTTACGCTACTGCTGAGTTACATCTGGTGAAACCCCACTTGGCTCATGAGCACAGCCCCACCCCTTGCAGAAGACCAGAGAATGTGAGTTTCCTGCACTTGCGTTCGTTCTACACGGCTGTAAGTTTACGTCCAGAATTTTAGATGCAGTAGGACCCAGAGTTATTGGGGTTGAAATTTGGTCCCATCTGATTTTAGCGCCGGATGTCGGGTCCAGCCTCAAAGTCCTAAAGTCAGTTTTCACGCCCAAAGATGAGAGAGCGGCACTAAAAGGTGGTGATGCACACTCATCCTTGGGCTGGAGCTCGGGGCCGACAGAATTTCCTGACGGGAGGCTGCCGCCATGCTACAAAACAATGGGAAGAAGAAAAAAAAAACTGGAACCTCTCCGACCCACACATACACTTCCCCATTCTTAAAACTAATGAGTAGAAATAAATAGAGAGAAAAACTTATCTTCCTTTCGAGGCGATGCCGCCTAAGATCTGATCTGTTACGACCACTTTTTCCTGTCTGTGCAGCCGTCAGTTAGCTGTACAAAGCAAATGTCGCGACAGAGGCGTCAAAGAGGCACAGTACGCTGGTTGACGTCATGATTTCCAAGGCATTAGCCGGTGGTACGTTAGTGTTTACGCCCCTAAAAAATTTCAAGCGAATTTCACACCAGGCATGAACAGCACCGAGCGTCACTCCCAGATGCCTAACTCCCAGTTAGCACCGAACACCATTGTTATCAGCATGCGTTCGCAACTGAATTTCCATCCCTTTGTTTCTGATATTTTCTCGTGTGTAGAGTTTTTTTTTATTTCTCCTGACTGAGACCCCCGCTGTATTTTCTATATTTTTGAATGCTTTTTAATGGCATCAAAATGTGTTGCATTAAAAAGAGAAAAGCTTCTAAAATTGTATTTTCTTAGACATGCTGTGCTCAGTGTGCATAAATAATGGTTTGATGGCTTCGCTCCTTAATTTTCATAACATCAATAAGATAACGAGGGACATCAAGAAGGACAATGTTCTTTGTTTTCCTCAGGCCCCGATTGTTTCCGCTGAATTCCGCTTGTTTTATGCGATTTCATTTTTTTTCTTTAACGGCCCAGTTATTGTAATTCTCAGGAAATTTGATGGCAAATTCCCATCAGCAAAATTGGCTTAGAAACGAGTGCAAATATCAGCGTAAATGCGATTCAGGAAATTGCGAACCTGTGTTGCTGGGGGTGGGGAAATGTTTGGACAGATTTTTCCCACTTGAGCAGACTACAGGCAGCCGACCAATGGAGTCTGCCCCCTGCCAGTCTGCCCCCCCCCGCCCCCCCGATAAGCCCAGCGCGAGGCCTAGTCTGTTTTGAGGGACTGGACTCATTCACATTCGCCCAGTTGGTTGCGAGTGGGAAACGAACTCCCCCCGAGGGCAGCCTGCCAACTCCAGTCCAGCGCGGTGTTAGTCGGTCCGGTTGGCCTCCATGTTGAGGGAGGGTGTGTCCATTCTAGGGAGGCGGGGGGACCGAAGTGGCAGCGACCCAGGTTGGTTTTGTGGAGCCCGGAGGAGCAGAGAAATAAACAGAGAGTTACCCGTCAGCTCCATACTGGTCTAAAGTGACAAATGTTTGTCATTTTAAATGGTCCTACCACTGACTCAGGCAGGTGTTTCTGCAGGCTCAGGGGAAGATGGCTTCGGTGGGAATGGGCCGGTAAGTCATTCCCCACTATTTTGGGGGCCCTATTTCTGTCAGAAAGCCTCGATATTGACCCCGTTGTGTAGAGGAGAACAGACCAGGGCTGAATAGTAGAGATGTCAGGTTGGATGTATATGCCTTCTGTGCATTGAATTTACCTCATGGACTCCACCCCATCCATTTAATTTCCTGAGGGAAATTTTGACCTAAATAGATCTCCAAATATAATTACGCAAAATCGGAGAAGATGTATGCAACTCTGCTATTCAGTCATGGTGTCCGCTGTGGCCCAGTGGGTAGAACACTCTGCCACATGCGGCAGTTGGTGAGAGGGGAGCGACCTATAAAAGGCCAGCGGGAGATCGAGAGCTAGCGGCAGTTGGTGAGAGGGGAGCGACTTATAAAAGGCCCAGCGGGAGATCGAGAGCCAGCGGCAGTTGGTGAGACGCGGGAGCGACCTATCAAAAGGCAGCTACAGCGGGAGAGAAAGCAAAATAGAAGTAGAAAGTAATCAAAAAGTGACGTCACAGCCAATGGGGTAAGTGATTGGCTGGTGATTGGTGAGTAGCTTTTCTTTTATTTTTTATATCAGTAAGTGAACTGTAACATTGTTATTACCAATTTAAGGGTATCTAAGGTTAAGACATGGCAGGAGAGCTCGGCCATGTGATATGCTCCTCCTGTACCATGTGGGAACTCGGGGACACTTCCGGTGTCCCTGGGCGCTACGTGTGTGGGAAGTGTATCCGCCTCGAGCTCTTGACGGTCCGCGTTGCGGAATTGGAGCTGAGGGTGGATTCACTCTGGAGCATCCACGATGCTGAGAATGACGTGAGTATCACGTGTAGTGAGTTGGTCTTACCGCAGGAGAAGGGTCCACAGCCAGATAGGGAATGGAAGACCAGCAGGAAGAGCAGTGCAAGAAAGATAGTGCAGGGGTCCCCTGTGGTCATCCCCCTGCAAAACAGATACACTGCTTTGAGTATTGTTGGGGAGGATGACTCATCAGGGGAGGGCAGCAGCAGCCAAGTTCATGGCACCGTAGGTGGCTCTGCTGCAAAGGAGGGCAGGAAAAAGATTGGGAGCGCGATAGTGATAGGGGATTCGATGGTGAGGGGAATAGATAGGCGTTTCTGCGGACGCAACCGAGACTCCAGGATGGTATGTTGCCTCCCTGGTGCAAGGGTCAAGGATGTCTCGGAGTGGGTGCAGGACATTCTGAAATGGGAGGGAGAACAGCCAGTTGTCGTGGTGCACATTGGTACCAACGACATAGGTAAAAAAAGGGATGAGGTCCTACGAAAAGAATTTAAGGAGCTAGGAGCTAAATTAAAAAGTAGGACCTCAAAAGTAGTAATCTCAGGATTGCTACCAGTGCCACGTGCTAGTCAGAGTAGCAATCGCAGGATAGCGCAGATGAATACATGGCTTGAGCAGTGGTGCAGCAGGGAGGGATTCAAATTCTTGGGGCATTGGAACCGGTTCTGGGGGAGGTGGGACCAGTACAAACCGGACGGTCTGCACCTGGGCAGGACCGGAACCAATGTCCTAGGGGGAGTGTTTGCTAGTGCTGTTGGGGAGGAGTTAAACTAATATGGCAGGGGGATGGGAACCTATGCAGGGAGACAGAGGGAGACAAAAATGAGGCAAAAGCAAAAAACAGAAAGGAGATGAGGAAAAGTGGAGGGTAGAGAAACCCAAGGCAAAGAACAAAAAGGGCCACTGTACAGCAAAATTCTAAAAGGACAAAGGGTGTTAAAAAAGCAAGCCTGAAGGCTTTGTGTCTTAATGCAAGGAGTATCCGCAATAAGGTGGATGAATTAACTGTGCAAATAGATGTTAACAAATATGATGTGATTGGGATTACGGAGACGTGGCTCCAGGATGATCAGGGCTGGGAACTCAACATCCAGGGGTATTCAACATTCAGGAAGGATAGAATAAAAGGAAAAGGAGGTGGGGTAGCATTGCTGGTTAAAGAGGAGATTAATGCAATAGTTAGGAAAGACATTAGCTTGGATGATGTGGAATCTATATGGGTAGAGATGCAGAACACTAAAGGGCAAAAATCGTTAGTGGGAGTTGTGTACAGACCTCCAAACAGTAGTAGTGATGTTGGGGAGGGCATCAAACAGGAAATTAGGAGTGCATGCAATAAAGGTGCAGCAGTTATAATGGGTGACTTTAATATGCACATAGATTGGGCCAGCCAAATTGGAAGCAATACGGTGGAGGAGGATTTCCTGGAGTGCATAAGGGATAGTTTTCTAGACCAATATGTCGAGGAACCAACTAGGGGGGAGGCCATCTTAGACTGGGTGTTGTGTAATGAGAGAGGATTAATTAGCAATCTCATTGTGCGAGGCCCCTTGGGGAAGAGTGACCATAATATGGTGGAATTCTGCATTAGGATGGAGAATGAAACAGTTAATTCAGAGACCATGGTCCAGAACTTAAAGAAGGGTAACTTTGAAGGTATGAGGCATGAATTGGCTAAGATAGATTGGCTAATGATACTTAAGGGGTTGACTGTGGATGGGCAATGGCAGACATTTAGAGACCGCATGGATGAATTACAACAATTGTATATTCCTGTCTGGCGTAAAAATAAAAAAGGGAAGGTGGCTCAACCGTGGCTATCTAGGGAAATCAGGGATAGTATTAAAGCCAAGGAAATGGCATACAAATTGGCCAGAAATAGCAGCGAACCTGGGGACTGGGAGAAATTTAGAACTCAGCAGAGGAGAACAAAGGGTTTGATTAGGGCAGGGAAAATGGAGTACGAGAAGAAGCTTGCAGGGAACATTAAGGCGGATTGCAAAAGTTTCTATAGGTATGTAAAGAGAAAAAGGTTAGTAAAGACAAACGTAGGGCCCCTGCAGTCAGAATCAGGGGAAGTCATAACGGGGAACAAAGAAATGGCAGACCAATTGAACAAGTACTTTGGTTCAATATTCACTAAGAAGGACACAAACAACCTTCCGGATATAAAAGTGGTCAGAGGGTCTAGTAAGGAGGAGGAATTGAGGGAAATCTTTATTAGTCGGGAAATTGTGTTGGGGAAATTGATGGGATTGAAGGCCGATAAATCCCCAGGGCCTGATGGACTGCATCCCAGAGTACTTAAGGAGGTGGCCTTGGAAATAGCGGATGCATTGACAGTCATTTTCCAACATTCCATTGACTCTGGATCAGTTCCTATGGAGTGGAGGGTAGCCAATGTAACCCCACTTTTTAAAAAAGGAGGGAGAGAGAAAGCAGGGAATTATAGACCGGTCAGCCTGACCTCAGTAGTGGGTAAAATGATGGAATCAATTATTAAGGATGTCATAGCAGCGCATTTGGAAAATGGTGACATGATAGGTCCAAGTCAGCATGGATTTGTGAAAGGGAGATCATGCTTGACAAATCTTCTGGAATTTTTTGAGGATGTTTCCAATAAAGTGGACAAAGGAGTACCAGTTGATGTGGTATATTTGGACTTTCAGAAGGCTTTCGACAAGGTCCCACACAGGAGATTAATGTGCAAAGTTAAAGCACATGGGATTGGGGGTAGTGTGCTGACGTGGATTGAGAACTGGTTGTCAGACAGAAAGCCAAAGAGTAGGAGTAAATGGGTACTTTTCGGAATGGCAGGCAGTGACTAGTCGGGTACCGCAGGGTTCTGTGCTGGGGCCCCAGTTGTTTACATTGTACATTAATGATTTAGACGAGGGGATTAAATGTAGTATCTCCAAATTTGCGGATGACACTAAGTTGGGTGGCAGTGTGAGCTGTGAGGAGGATGCTATGAGGCTGCAGAGTGACTTGGATAGGTTAGGTGAGTGGGCAAATGCGTGGCAGATGAAGTATAATGTGGATAAATGTGAGGTTATCCACTTTGGTGGTAAAAACAGAGAGACAGACTATTATCTGAATGGTGACAGATTAGGAAAAGGGAAGGTGCAACGAGACCTGGGTGTCATGGTACATCAGTCATTGAAGATTGGCATGCAGGTACAGCAGGCGGTTAAGAAAGCAAATGGCATGTTGGCCTCCATAGCGAGGGGTTTTGAGTACAGGGGCAGGGAGGTGTTGCTACAGCTGTACAGGGCCTTGGTGAGGCCACACCTGGAGTATTGTGTACAGTTTTGGTCTCCTAACTTGAGGAAGGACATTCTTGCTATTGAGGGAGTGCAGCGAAGATTCACCAGACTGATTCCCGGGATGGTGGGACTGACCTATCAAGAAAGACTGGATCAACTGGGCTTGTATTCACTGGAGTTCAGAAGAGTGAGAGAGGACCTCATAGAAACGTTTAAAATTCTGACGGGTTTGGACAGGTTGGATGCAGGAAGAATGTTCCCAATGTTGGGGAAGTCCAGAACCAGGGGTCACAGTCTAAGGATAAGGGGTAAGCCATTTAGGACCGAGATAAGGAGAAACTTCTTCACCCAGAGAGTGGTGAACCTGTGGAATTCTCTACCACAGAAAGTAGTTGAGGCCAATTCACTAAATATATTCAAAAGGGAGTTAGATGAAGTCCTTACTACTCGGGGGATCAAGGGGTATGGCGTGAAAGCAGGAAGGAGGTACTGAAGTTTCATGTTCAGCCATGAACTCATTGAATGGCGGTGCAGGCTAGAAGGGCTGAATGGCCTGCTCCTGCACCTATTTTCTATGTTTCTATGTTTCTATGCCTCTGAGTCAGAAGGCTGAAACAGAAATCTAGGCTGACACTCCAGTGCAGTGCTGAGGGAATGCTGCACTGTCGGAGGTGCCGTCTTTCAGCTGAGACATTAAACCGAGGCACCATCTGCACTCTCAGGTGGACGTAAAAAATCTCATGACACTATTTCGAAGAAGAGCAGGGGAGCTATCCCCGGAGTCCAGGCTAATATTTATCCTCAATCAACATGACAAAATTAGATTATCTTGTTATTATTCCGATTGCTATTTGTGGGAGCTTGCTGTGCAAAAATTGGCTGCCGCGTTTCCCACATTGCAACAGTGATTACACTCCAAAAGTACTTAATTGGCTGTAAAGCGTTTTGAGACGTCCGAAGGCCATGAAAGGCACTATATAAATGCAAGTTTTTCAAGTCTTTTGAAACCCTGTTCATATCCTTCTGCACACATGCTAATATTGGACGGCAGGTCTTGATAGCTGGAGAGACCAGTGCATGTTTTGTGAGATTTTAGAAACCCTCCTCGATGGCTGTTCCATGGAATGTGAAAGTCATTGCTTTTCAACATTGGAAGCAGAGGTTTGGAGTTGATATGGATACCAGAATTGCCTTTGCGTGCTGTTTTTTTATATATTCACTCCTGGGATGTGGGCATGGCTGGCAAGGCCAACGTTTATTGCCCTTCCCTAATTACCCTTGAGAAAGTGGTGGTGAGCCGTCATCCTGAACCGCTGCAGTCCGTGTGGTGAAGGTATTTTTGTTTCTTGTAGCGGTTTGTTACAAATGAGTGACTTGCTATAAGCTATTTCAGAGGGGCAGTTAAGAGTCAACCACATTGCTGTGTGTCTGGAGTCACATATCATCATAGAAATATAGAAACTTGGAAAATAGGTGCAGGAGTAGGCCATTCGGCCCTTCGAGCTTGCACCACCATTCAATAAGATCATTGCTAATCATCACCTCAGTACCCCTTCCCTGCTTTCTCTCCATACCCCTTGATCCCTTTAGCAGTAAGGGCCATATCTAACTCCCTCTTGAATCCAACGAACTGGCCTCAACAACTCTCTGCGGCAGAGGATTCCACAAGTTAACAACTGCGAAGAAGTTTCTCCTCATCTCGGTTCTAAATGGCTTACTCCTTATCCTTAGACTGTGTCCTCTGGTTCTGGATTTCCCCAACATCGGGAACATTCTTCCCGTATCTAACCTGTCCAGTCCCATCAGTATTTTATATGTTTCTATGAGATCCCCTCTCATTCTTCTAAACTCCAGTGAATACAGGCCCAGTTGATCCAGTCTCTCCTCATATGTCAGTCCTGCCATCTGGGAATCAGTCTGGTGAACCTTCGCTGCACTACCTTAATAGCAAGAACGTCCTTCCTCAGATTAGGAGACCAAAACTGAACACAATATTCCAGGTGAGGCCTCACCAAGGCCCTGTACAACTGCAGTAAGACCTCCCCGCTTCTATACTCAAATCCTCTAGCTATGAAGGCCAACATACCATTTGTCTTCTTCACCACCTGCTGTACCTGCATGCCGACTTTCAATGACTGATGAACCATGACATCCAGGTCTCATTGCACCTCCCCTTTTCCTAATCTGCCGCCATTCAGATAATATTCTGCCTTCGTGTTTTTGCCACCAAAGTGGATAACCTCACATTTATCCACATTATACTGCATCTGCCATGCATTTGCCCACTCACCTAACCTGTCCAAGTCACCCTGCAGCCTCTTAGCATCCTCCTCGCAGCTCACACCACCACCCAACTTAGTGTCATCTGCAAACTTGGAGATATTACACTCAATTCCTTCGTCTAAATCATTGATGTGAATAGCTGGGGTCCCAGCACTGAGCACTTGCTTCCGCTCTAAAAGTGAGTTCTCAGGTGACTGTACAGTCCAATACGGGAATTACAGTCTCTGTCATAGGTGGGACAGACAGTGAAGGAAAGGGTGGGTGGGGAGTCTGGTTTGCCGCACGCTCCTTCCGCTGCCTGCGCTTGGTTTCTGCATGCTCTTGGCGACGAGACTCGAGGTGCTCAGTGCTCTCCTGGATGCTCTTCCTCCAATTAGGGCGGTCATTGTCCAGGGATTCCCAGGTGTCGGTGGGGATGTTGCACTTTATCAAGGAGGCTTTGAGGGTGTCCTTGAAACATTTCCTCTGCCCAACTGGGGATCGCTTGCCATGTAGGAGTTCCGAGTAGAGTGCTTGCTTTGGGAGTCTTGAGTCGGACGATGTGGACCACCTAACGGAGCTGGTCGAGTGTGGTCAGTGCTTCGATGCTGGGAATGTTGGCCTGATCGATAACACTGACGTTGGTGCGTCTATCCTCCCAGGGGATTTGCAGGATCTTGCGGAGGCAGCGTTGGTGGTACTTCTCCAGCGCTTTGAGGTGTCTACTATATATGGTCCACATCTCTGAGTCATATAGGAGGATGGGTATAACTACAGCTCTGTAGACCATAAGCTTGGTGCTAGATTTGAGATCCTGGTCTTTGAAAACTTTCTTCTTCAGGCGACTGAAGGCTACACTGGTGCACTGGAGTCAGTATTGGACCTCGGTGTCAATGTCTGCCCTTGCTGTTAGTAGACTCCCGAGGTATGGAAAATGGTCCACATTGTCCAGGGCCGCGCTGTGGATCTTGATGACTGGGGGGCAGTGCTGTGTGGTGGGGTCAGGTTGGTGGAGGACCTTTGTCTTACGGATGTTTAGTGTAAGGTCCATGCTTTCGTATGCTTCAGTGAAGATGTTGATGATGGCTTGGAGTTCAGCCTCTGAATGTGCGCAGACGCAAGCGTCGTCCGCATACCGTAGTTCGATGACAGAGGATAGGACATTCTTGGATCTGACCTGGAGGCGACGAAGGTTGAACAGATATACACAAGGTAGCAGATGGGATAGCAGCTCCCTCGGGAGCTCTCCCGAACAAGCCTTTCTCTGGCCATCTGCTGCCATCCTTCACCTTTCTCTCCTACAATCTCCTCTGCCACGCCCTCCCCCTCCCCCCCCCCCCCCTCCCGGCCCTAACAGTGCACATCGACCCCCAAAGTATTTTCTTACCCCTAAAACCCATGCTGCAAGGGCCCACTGCCCATCCCTCAATAAAGACTTACCTTCCAGATCGACCTTCCAGCTGCTCCAACTGATCCCCGGCGATCTCAACGGCGATGAGCCTCCGACCAGCTCCAACCACAGGGTTTGGGCCCTACCTTCACTCCTCGGCTTCACGCACGGGCCTTCCCCCCTTCGGGCCTTCATCCCTTCGCCGACGTTCGGGCCTCCATCCCTCCGGCAACGTTCGGGCCTCTATCCCCCTGCCGACGTTCGTGCCTTCACTCCACCGGCGACATCCGGGCCTCCCCCCCAGGGCCACTGGCCCCACTCAATGGTGGAGTCTCCGTCGAGCACGTGATGTGCACAATGGCTGTGACCAGTCACATATACCCAGGTAAGGTTGGCAGATTTCCTTCCCAGATGGGTTTTCACGACAATCCACTAGTTTCAGGGTCAGCATTACTGATTCTAGCTTTTTTTTTAAATTCTAGATTTATTTAATTAACTGAATTTAAATTCCCCAGCTGCCATGGTGGCATTAGTTCAGGCCTCTGGATTACTAGTCCAGTAACACTACCACCATACTACTGTACTGCTACAACAGAAAAAGCACATTTAGGCAGTGAGCTCGTAGTAATGTAAGCTCATTCCCTTATCAAACAGCCGAATGTCAGTCCAGAAAAGGTCACATCATCTCACTCTTAACACAATTAGCAGGTCACAAATTGTACTGCTCATCGCTGCCAACACTCAGGAATATTGCGCACCAAGAGTTCATGCTTTCAACCGTTTTTCAATCCAGCAATAACAACAACAAAAAATTGGATTTAAGCTAACAACATTTTTTGGCACTAATCTCATCCTTCTTCTGAAGTATTAAATCAGATAGATTGTCACCGGCAATAAAAGAAATGGACTTTTGTCGCATTCAAATTGGAGACGTCTGAAGGAGTTACCAAGATGTATTGTACAGATTTAATGGCTTAGACTGTCAGTAAAATGAAACATTGTTATAAGGAGAGTAAATGAGAAAAACTTAACCCTTTAAAGATAAGGTATAAATGTCCTATCATTCACATTTCAGTATGATTCATTATCTTTAACTTTTAATAAATGTTGTAACTTGTTCCAGATAAGTTAATGTTTTTGTAACAATCCTCTGTTAAATGAGTTCTTCTAATTGTTATCACCGTCACACATATATATAAATGTGAAACTTAGAACACAGTCACCTTAGAACTCATATTAGTGTGGAAGCAAGTCATCCTCGACTCCGGGAGACTGCCTAAGAAGAAGAAAAAGATATATAAATGATATATGGGTTAATTTTGCAAGACTCTGTTTCTGGTATTGCACCTTTCTCGGTGAGAGCCTGTATCAGATACAGAGTTCAGCACCTCCGATTCACAGAATTCCTCATTTTCTAGTGATAACATTAAATGATGCTTACGCCTGAGCAGAACGGATTCAGATATGGCATTGAGGTCTCTTTTTAATTCAGAAGTACTGCTCCAGATTTGGACTGATATTTCCTCTAAGACAGGTCAGTAGTGTGTGTTTTGCATATGGTCATTGCTGGAATCCCACACTACTGACCTGTCTTTGAGGAAATATTAATCCAAATCTGTAGCAGTGCTTCTGAATTTTAAAAAATTGTACTGTAGAATCAGATCAGGGCAGTATTTTGGACGTAGTCAATCCCCAGGTTATAAAAAGTTAGCAATTCTGAATGACTTGAGGTGAGTTATTTTCTTTACATGCAAGAGTAACAAGTAGATTTATAAAGTGATAATCATTTTCTATTAAAAGAAGCAAAACATATGAAAAGTGTTAGTTCATTGCGCAAAGTTCTTGTGTATATATCAGAAGTATCAGCAATTTGAAACCAGTCATGGCGAGTTCAGCCTCTCTGCTGCTGAAATCCTCATCCGTGCCTTTGTTACCTTTAGACTCAACTGTTCCAATGCCTTCCTGGCCGGCCTCTCAACTTGCACCCTTTGTAAACTTACGCTCAACCAAAACTTTGCTGCCGGTATCCTAACTCGCACCAAGTCCCGTTCATCCATCACCCCTGCGCTCGTTGACATACATCTGGCATCGCCTAACTTTCTCATCCTTGTTTTCAAATTCCTCCATGGGCTTGCCCCTCCCTATCTTTGTAATCTCCTTCAGTGCTACAGCTCTCAGATCTCTACGCTTCTCCAATTCTGGCCTCTTGCGTATCGCGTATCGCCAATTTTCATCACTCCACCATTGGTGACTGTGCCTTTAGCTGCTGGGCTCAAAGCTCTGGAATTCCCACCCTAAACCTCTCCGCCTCTCTAGCTCTCTCTCCTCCTTATGTGGCTTGGTATCAAATTTTGTTTGATAACACTCCTGTGAAGCTCCTTAGGACATTTTACAATGTTAAGTGTGCTATATAAATGCAAGTTGTTCTATTAGAGCAGGCCTAACAATGTTTGCAATGCTCCAGAATGATGAGGGGATCACACCTTTGCTAACTTAGAGGCCTCTTTAGGGATTTGGATCTGCTATATGACTGGTGCTCACTTTCTGATCCCCAAAAAATATGAATTACTCATTTCCCATGACTATCTTCGCTGTTCAATTACTTCTGCCTCTGTCGGCCTTTGGAGGCAAACCTGTTCATTTTTCAAGTCAATGGTTTCCAGCAGCAGCGAGTGGTTTCGGCTCCCTGGTGCCAGTTTTGACATATTTGGGCCATCCAGACAGATTCCTCCTGTCTTTGTGCAGTCAACATCGATTCCGAAAACTGGTTAACTCTTCTGAAACCAAAATATCTTGCTTTTAAATGTAGTAAATCTTAATCAATGTAACATTGCCTGTATTTTGCTTTATGAAACAGTGGGATTCCAAATGAACTTTACTGCAAATCTCTTCTTGTGTTAAGCTTGTTGCCTAATCCCAGCAGAGATTTCTTGGTAATTTCAGCCCCAATAAGAGGAACAATTTCTCCAGTCCTCACGAGTTTGTAATACGGACGTTTGGCTATGAATGGTGAGTTCACTAAAGAGGGAGTATTGTTCAGAACAAAGCAGGAAAATGTGCTGGATCGTTTTCCACCAGTTATGAAGAATTAGTAATTTGTGTAATAAAGTGCCAACTGGGTTTTAAATGATTGCATCCTCCTCACTTATAGAGAATGATCCCTCCCTATTTCTGTAATTTCCTCCAACCCCACAACCTCCCGAGATGTCTGCACTCCTCTACTTCGGCCCTCTTGAGCATCTCTGATTATAATCGCTCAACCATTGGTGACTGTGCCTTCTGTTGCCTAGGCCCCAAGCTCTGGAATTCCCTACCTAAACCTCTCCGCCTCGCTACATCTCTTTCCACCTTCCAAGACGCTCCTTAAAACCTACCTCTTTGACCAAGCTGTTGGTCACCTGCACTAATTTCTACTTAATGCGGCTCGGTGTCAAATTCTTTATCTCATAATACTCCTGTGAAGCGCCTTGGGACGTTTCACTACGTTAAAGGCGCTATATAAATACAAGTTGTTGTATTTACCCAAGTGTTATTATTGAGAGAAAAACAAATGCCAATTTTCATTTTGTTTAATACGCATTATCTTCAATAAAGCCAGAAATAGAATAAAAAGTGCAGCAAATTGAAAAATCTGCCTCACCACCCCAAAAATATGGGCAAAACCTCACTATGGTGCCTTTAAAGAGGAGGAATTTGGATCATGCTGCTTATCCCCGTGGAATTTATCATCTATACCAAGGGTTTCTCATATTGGAATATTTTGGAAGAGTTATTGCAGTTCCATCTTATTGCAGTGTGGAATTATTTTAATCTCGCTCCGTTTGTGACTAGATTTTAAGAAATGGTGAGGTTAAGTTCACCATTTAAGAGTGTCCCTCTACACATTGACAGGCCTGACGGATGAGATGCTGGTTTCTGATGCATACCTTTGGTATCTGATTTTATTGCTTGTGTGATGAGTTATTATTGAACAGCTTCCTTAAGGTAGATTTAATGTTGGCAATTTTCATCTGTTCTGTTGCTTTTAAAAGATATAGTGAGACTCATTTGTTGAATTGCTCTCAAGCTCGCTTTGTATTTACCGAGCTGATTTATGATGGCTCCTCCAACTACCAATCATACTTCCTGAATATAAATGGCTATGAAGACGGCAGACATTATGTCTGTGCTTTGATGTCCCAAGACATGACAACAGGGCAGTTAGTTAAATTTAGGAACGGTTACAAAGATTTTGTCTTGTTATCCCCACGACGGACAATTAATTCATCAAAGATTTTCAATTAAATTGCCAGTTTTTTTCCTCCCTTTCTGGCAAGGTTCCATCTGTGCCTGCCTCTACTCTGCTCTTGGAAGGTGAAGTGCAGAAGACCATGGGGAGAAATTCGATATCGCCCCATTTGGGGCGTTAACTTTTGAAAGCTGGAAAAATTAGTGCCAGGCGCTGATGATTCCCAGCTTTTCCTAAATTCGGCGTTGGCACTCCAAGGAGGAAGTGGAGCGCTAAATCAAGCACTCCACTTCCTTCTTAGAGCGCTAAAGGACGCAGGCGGGGCGGTAGTGCCGCGATCCGAGGCTCCTTCCTTCCCTGAAAGGGAAGGGCCATCACTGCAGGCTCTGCATTGGGACCAGTTGGCTGATCCCCAATGGCAGCCGCGATCCAGCCCGATTAGCTCCATACACTCCAGCAGAGTGCCGGGCTGATCGATCGCGACCAAGAAAAATCGAAAAAGTCCACATCGCCCTTTTTGAAAATGTTTCTCATACCCGCACCAACCTCCTCTTTAGCTTCCGGCTCCCAAGTTCCCGAACGACGCCTCTTGCAGCTGTCGGTGTTGTCGCCCGGCAATGCTGCAGCGGGGGTGCGGAACCAAAGTTCGGCTTCGGGGCGATGCACACGGGAATGACGTCATGATCTCTGGGCGCAGGAGATTGTGGCACAAGGTGTTACCGCCGCCGCAAACCTCTCGGCCAAGTTAGCGGGAGTCGTTCATCTCAGTAAGTTGCTAGCGTCCGTTAGCGCCACCCGGAGGTGATAACGGGAGGCGCTGAGGAGGCCAATTTCTAGGCCCATGTTTGCACTGCAGCCTGTTTAACGTAGTTTGGGTCTCAAACCATGAGTTGCTGGAGATCCCACATTTGATCCAGCAGATCATTGTAATACTTATGTATTCTCATTAGCATTGTGGCAATGCTAAAGATGGCATATAAATCATCAATTAATTGGGAATACTGAATTCAATGAAGTTTCTTGATGCTGTGTGAAAGCGGGCGGTCCGAGTTGTAGCAGCCGCAGTGAGGGAAGGAATGTTGATCTAAGGTAAGTGTGATTGTTTTTTTATTATTTTTTTTATTTTTGCGATTCATGTGGATGTGGCGTGAGGGAAATATTGGGAATCTTCTTGATGGGGGGTTCTTTCAGATTTTTTTTCACGGAAGCCTCTCTCCGAGCGCTCCGAGGCCGGCTGTTTGGCTCGGGATTTTCATTTGCTCAGCCGGCCTAGTGCCCTAAAAGAGGTGTGGAACACCTCCCTTAGTGCTCCGCTCCACACTCAGGGCCCAGCTGGTGAATTTTGCGGCTGGAGACGCAAACCATTTCCCGGCGCAAAATTTACCGCCCCGCCCGGGTTACCGCCGCAACAGGGGCGCAACCGAATTTCCTCCCCCCAGTGTGTTTTTAATTTATCCCTAATTATGCTCAAATACAAAAGGAAGCCAATTTGTCTCCAATTGAATCCTTTATGGAAATGACTTCAACTGGCGGAATGCTAATTAGTTGCTACAGAACGCAATATGCAGATGTGGAATGGTCACGCTTGGCTGAGAGTTAATTATAACATCAGGTGTCTGCTGAAGGGCAGCCCAGTTGCTCCAAACATATAAATTATCCTGAGCTACCTATCTTTAGGAATGGAAGCTTATAAAAAACACCATTAACCTAAGGAACAAATGGAAGAGTGTTTAGAAAAAGAAGAGATAAGCTCGTAGCAAAGAGCAAGTGGGTTAAATCTTCCAAATTAACTGGACGCAGTGCGTGGCTCCAACACTTAACACACAAATGCGCTTTCTCTCATCTTCAATCTAAAGAGCACCAAGTCTATGCTGAATTGACTTGCATTTATTCAGTGCGAGTTGGAATCGGTTCAGATTGTACCACGTGGACAAAACGGTGGAGGGGGTGGAGGGCTGTGAACACTGCCCTTTTGTGCAGTGCCATTTTGTAACTTTCCCATCACTGGGGCAAAAGTTGGTTTTGAACATTTTGCAAAACTTTTGTGGGTTTGATCCCATTTTTGTTGGTGGTCTCTGAGGGATATTTTTCTGAACTTATTGTTGTGGTCGGTGGCGGAGGCTGGGGCAGGGAGGGAGGGGAGGGGTGGTATTAGGTATTTGTCTAGGTCTGTAGCAGTCCCGTGTCCTATATTTCCATTAAGGTCTTTTGAGCCTCGACCAAAAATGGTCCTCACCCTACTAGTTCAGTGCAATGTTAAATTCAAATTCAGATCCATTTTGACCGTACAGAATCGCATGGTGAAATTTATTGCAAACTCTCATTCCCAACTTGAAACTGAGAGTAATGTAGCCTCTTTATCAAATCCATTATCTATTCAAACAAAATGTAAATAAAGCCATGAATAATAGTTCATCTTTTTTTTATAGGATTCCTCTAAAATGAAGAGTCAGTGAAAAGTAAAATCCGACAGGGTGCGAAATGGAAGGCTGATCCAAACCTGACAGTCACTCTATTGGGGCAGGAACTAGGTTAAAATAACCCCCGTCATATTTTTATAGAATAGCCAAACTTAAAGCTGAACAAGACTGCCTGTACCATTACTGAATGTGTGCGTGTAGTATAACTGAGTGTGCTATTAATGAATGTGTAAGGAGACTTGCATACTGCAGGACTATGTTATAAACTGCCTTCATTTTTTTGGCATGTTTTTCTTAATTCCCAGTCATAGACTTGCACACCCTCCTGGAATCTGACAAGATGGGCGGGCATTTGTTGCCAAGCATCTGCAGATGCAACTGATAGTACTCGCCACTTCAACTTGTAATTAATACACACAGTGCCAAACAGACAGCACTGAAAATACAATTAAAAAACCATTGCTTTTGTAACAAATCTGCAAGGGCACAAGGAACGACGGATGTTGTGCGATTACAGAGCGGTGCCCCACAACATTCAGGTGCCAGTGTCATGGAACCAGACAATCATTTGTTAACTTTGTGAAAGGGCTCATTTTATTAAGATATGTGTAAAGTCCTTACAATACCACAAATCCACACGAGGCACATTCTATGGACAAGGTCACTCCATGACCTGAACCTTTATTCACAGGACCAAGAAGTCATGAACCTGCGTGGGACCTCCCTATATATACCTGGATGACCAGGTGAGGAGTGTCTCCCACAAGTTCACCCCCTGTGGTCAAGGTGTGCATTTCTTACGTATATACAGTATTGCAGTGTTGTTACATAAAGGTTACATACATGACATCACCTCCCCCTCAACATCTTATTGGGATCATAGATTAAGTCTCTCGGGTGGTCTGCGCTCTCTCGTGGAGCGCTGCAGTTGGGGCTCTGGTTGTTGAGCCTTGCTATGCGTGTCTGTCACCTGTTGTGATTCCGGCCTGTCCGGGCTGACCGCAGGGACTGTGCATGCTGCTGAATGTTCTTGTTGCTCGTTCACTGGCGGTGGTTTGAATACCATCTCATGATCTTCCTCCGGTTCCTCAGAGTCCATGCTGAATGTTTTTTATGCTTGCGGTATATCTGCCCATTGTTAAGTTTAACCACTATGACCCGATTCCCTTCTTTGTCTATTACAGTACCCTCAAGCCATTTGGGCCCCAAAGCGTGATTGAGAACAAATACGGGGTCATCAATTTCTATACATCTCCCCCTTGAATTTTGGTCATGGTACTCGTTTTGGGACTGGCACTTGCCCTCAACAATGTCGGACAGGACTGGATCAATGAGGGCCAGCCGAGTTTTGAGTGTTCGTTTCATGAGTAGCTCCGTGGGCGGGACCCCCATGAGCGAGTGCAGTCAGGACCTATAGGCCAGCAGGAGGCGCGAGAGACGGCATTGAATGGAGGGTCCTTGAATCCAGAGAATGCCTTGTTTTATGATTTGGACCGCATGTTCTGCCTGGCCATTGGAGGCCGGCTTGAACAGTGCTGTCCTGACATGGTTAATGCCATTACCCGATATGAACTCCCGGAATTCGTAGCTTGTGAAACATGGGCCATTATCGCTAACAAGGATGTCCGGCAAGCCGTGGGTCGCAAAGACCACGCGCAGACTCTCCACGGTGCTGGATGTCGTGCACGAATTCAAAATGATGCACTCGATCCATTTTGAGTACGCATCAACCACAATTAGAAACATTTTTCCCATGAACGGGCTCGCATATTCTACGTGAATACATGACCATGGCCTGGTGGGCCAGGGCCACGGGCTGAGCGGGGCCTCCATGGGGGCATTACCCAGCTGGGCACATGTCGTGCACCTGCGAACATAGTGTTCCAGGTCTGAATCAATTCCCGGCCACCACACATGTGACCGGGCAATGGCCTTCATCGACACAATGTCTGGGTGCTCGCTCTGGAGTTCCCTGATGAATGCTTCCCTGCCCCTCTGGGGTATGACTACCCGGTTGCCCCATAGTAGGCAGTCGGCTTGGATGGAGAGCTCATCCATCCGTCTGTGAAACGGTCTGACCTCCTCAGGGCATGCTCCGTGTGCGGATGCCCAATCCCCAGTCAGGACACATTTCTTAATCAAGGATAGGAGGGGATCTCTGTTGGTCCAGATTTTGAGCTGGCGGGCTGTGATGGGGGAGCCAGCGCTGTCAAAGGCATCGACAGCCATGACCATCTCAGCGCTTTGCTCCGTTGCCCCCTCAGTGGTGGCCAGTGGAAGCCTGCTGAGCGCGTCAGCGTAGTTTTCGGTGCCGGGCCAGTGCCGGATGGTGTAGTCATACGCAGCGAGCATGAGAGCCCATCGCTGTATGCGAGCTGACGCATTGGCATTGACAGCCTTGCTGTCTGACAACAGGGATGTTAATGGCTTGTGGTCCATTTCTAATTCGAACCTCCTGCCAAAAAGGTACTGATGCATCTTTTTCACCCCATAGACACATGCGAGTGCTTCCTTCTCAACCATCCCATATCCCCGTTCAGCTTGAGAGAGCGACCTGGAGGCATAAGCCACAGGTTGTAGTTGGCCCTCAGCGTTACCCTGCTGCAACACGCACCCAACCCCATAGGACGATGCATCACATGTCAGAACCAATTTCTTACGGGGATCGTACAGAGTCAACAACTTATTTGAACAAAGTAGGTTCCGCGCCCGATTGAAAGCCCGTTCTTGACAGTCCCCCCAAAATCAATCGCAACCCTTACACAGGAGCACGTGTAGCGGCTCCAACAATGTGCTTAAGTTCGGCAGAAAGTTTCCGAAATAGTTCAAGAGTCCCAGAAATGAACGCAACTCCGATGTGTTGCAGGGCCTGGGCGCTCGTCGAATCGCCTCCGTTTTGGATTCGGTGGGCCGAATCCCGTCTGCAGCAACCCTCCTGCCCAGAAACTCGACCTCGGGAGCCAAAAACACACACTTAGACTTCTTGAGACGCAGGCCTACCCGGTCCAGTCGGCGTAGCACCTCCTCCAGGTTATGGAGGTGTTCCTCGGTGTCACGACCGGTGATGAGGATGTCGTCCTGAAATACGATCGTTCCGGGAATGGATTTGAGCCGGCTTTCCATGTTTCTTTGAAAAATCGCGGCTGCTGAACGAATGCCAAATGGACACCTGTTGCAAACAAACAGTCCCTTGTGCGTGATGATGGTGGTCAGTGGTTTAGATTTGTCGGCCAGTTCTTGGGTCATGTAGGCTGAAGTGAGGTCCAACTCGGTGAACAGCTTGCTGCCTGCCAGCGTGGCAAAAAGGTGCTCCGCTCTCAGGAGCGGGTATTGGTCCTATAGGGACACCTGGTTGATAGTGGCCTTGTAGTCGCCACAGATCCTAACCAAGCCATCCGCTTTTAGGACGGGAACGATGGGGCTTGCCCAGTCGCTGAATTCAATGGGCGAGATAATGCCCTCTCTCAGCAACCGGTCCAACTCGCTCTCAAATTTCTCCCGCATCACGTACGGCACAGCTCTGGCTTTGTGGTGCACTGATCTGGCATCCAGGGTGATGCATATTACTACTTTGGTACCTTTGAACGTCCCAACGCCAGGTTGAAATAGTGACTCAAATTGCTGTAGGACCTGTGAGCATGAACGTCGCTCCACAGATTACATGGCATGCACATCCCCCCATTTCCAGTTCATCTCAGCTAACCAGCTCCTCCCCAACAGTGCGGGACCATTGCCCGGGACAATCCAGAGCGGCAGCCAGTTCACCGATCCATTGTGTGTGACCGCCAACATTGCACTGCCTAGCACTGGAATGATTTCTTTGGCATACGTCTGTAATTGCGTCTCAATGCGTTCTAGTTTGGGTCTGCTGGCTTTGAGTGGCCACAACTTTTCGAATTATTGAACACTCATGAATGGCTGGCTGGCCCCCGTGCCCAGCTCCATGCGTATAGTGATGCCATTTAATAGTACTCTCATCATCACAGGTGGCGTTTTGGTATATGAGCAGTGAATGTTTGCCACATGAACCCGCTGAACTTCAGCGTCCATTGATTTGCCCCAAGCATCATCCTGCCTCGCAGACCCCTCATCTGGTTCATCCGTCTCGTATATTAGCCTGGTTACAGGCTTTCTGCACATTCTGGCTAAATGGCCACTGAGGTTACAATTTCTGCAGATGAACTGTTGAAATCTGCAAGTCCTGGCAGCATGTCTGCCCCCACACCTCCAGCCTGAACTGAGATTCCCATTGTTGTGAACAAAAGAGCTATTACAAGGCATTCCTCGCTGGTTGTCCCTTTGACTGCTCTTGAGCACCCTGTTAGTGGGTGTCAATGGCCCCATCCCTGGCTGCATTGTCCACTGGGGGGCGTAAATGTCCGTTCAGCCTGCCATTGTCTCTGTTGGAGACTTACTCTTGGGTCTATTGCTGCCTGGGGTGTCTTGAACTGCCCTTGCCTGCCTGCGGGGCTCTGTGTTGCATTTATGATATTGACTCACTGATCCATCGCCACGTTGGAGGCAGGATTGCGCACGTATATTATCTTGGTTTCCTCCTCCCCCGCCATAAACGTCTGAGCCATCAACGCCACCGCTTCCAAGGTCAAGTCCTTGGTCTCAATTAACTTTCTGAAGATCCCAGCATGACCGATGCCTTCAATAAAGAAATCCCTTAGCATCTCCCCCCTGCAGGCATCTATGAACTTACAGAGGCTGGCCAAGTGCCGGAGGTCCGCAACGAAATGCTCTGTCCTTCCCAATGTCGGTGAGTATAGAATCTGTGTCGGGCCATGTGTACACTGCTCGCTGACTTGAGGTGCTCACCCGATTAGTTTGCTGAGCTCTTCAAAGGTTTTGTCCGCTGGCTTCTTGGGTGCTAACAGATCTTTCATGAGCGCGTAAGTCTTAGGTCCACAGCTGATCAGTAGATGAGCCCTTCGCTTGTCGGCCACTGCGTCTCTCAGCCAGTCCTTCGTGACAAAACTCTGCTGGAGTCTTTCAATGAAATCATCCCAGTCCTCATCAACACAGTACCATTCATCTGTGCTGCCGGTGGCCATTCTCGCGGGTCATTGATTCCCGTTTCTCGTCGCCAATGTAAAGTCCTTACACAATACCACAAATCCACACGAGGCACATTCTATGGACAAGGTCACTCCATGACCTGAACCTTTATTCACAGGACCAAGAAGTCATGATCCTGCGTGGGACCTCCCTTTATATACCTGGATGACCAGGTGAGGAGTGTCTCCCACAAGTTCACCCCCTGTGGTCAAGGTGTGCATTTCTTATGTATATACATTATTGCAGTGTTGTTACATAAAGGTTACATACATGACAATATGATTCATAAAAAATTTGAACGGAGTGGAACTGGAGGTCTTGTACTGAATACTAGAACAGCTCAAGGTTTTTGGCCTCGTATTCAGTGTCACTGTCGACTGGTGATTGGGTCAATTATTTTATTATTGGCCAAGCAGCAGGAACCCAACAACGCAGCAGTCCGACATCTCCAGTTCATTACCCCTTTCGGCATAAATTCTGTACTTTCAGCCTAATCCGCGATAATTTCCGACTAAACGCCCCATTGACTTCCTACTATTCTACAGCACTAATTCTCTATGAGGAGACTGTAAAATGGCTTGTCGAAATAGGTTATACGTCTTCTGATTTTAAGAGTGAATAGACTGCAATTTGTTTTTTCTTCTGTGCATTTGTGTTCCTGAGATACTTCAAAGGAGACACGATCTCATATGGGCCAGGCAAGTGGGAACTCCCAGTGTTGGGAGTTCCAGGTCATGGCTCTGCCCCTTTACATCAGTGGCCTTCAAAAGGGGCGGGCAGAGGCTCCGGTGACAAAGGAACTTCCTGGTTATCGACGACTCATATAAACAATGGTCAGTTAAAATCACTCAGTGCCATCTTTGATAAGGTCTGTATAGTTCAATAAAAAGCAGCAGACATGATTACAAATTGACTTTTTAAAATGATATAAAAACGTCTTTCAGATGAGACGTTAAACCGTCTGCTCTCTCAAGTGGACGTAAAAGATCCCACAGCGCTATTTCGAAGAAGAGCAGGGGAGTTCTCCCCAGTGTCCTGGCCAATATTTATCCCTCAATCAACATAACAAAAACAGATTGTCTGGTCATTATCACGTTTGTGGGAGCTTGCTGTGCGCAATTTGGGTGCCGCGTTTCCCACATTACAACAGTGACTACACTCCAAAAAAGTACTTCATGGACTGTAAAGCGCTTTGAAACGTATGGTGGTCGTGAAAGGTGCTGTATAAATGCAAGTCTTTCTTTCTTTATAAGTAAATAGAAATCGGGTACAACACAAGCAGATAGAGCAAGCAGCACAGTGAAAGTTACTCAAACTGAAAGCTCGGGAGAAACGGTACACAGGGTAATTTCAGCAGGGAAACAATTGGTCCCTTATATACGACCTGGTAAAAAAGCTTTTCAATATAGCGACTCAAGAAATATTCAATTGTAATTTTAATGCTGAATATTTATAACGTACAGTTCGAGAAGTGTGTGGAACGAATGACTATTAATTCACATTAAGATTCAATAGAATTCTTCATATTTTCATTTTGACACTGAAATTCAATTCCGTTCTTCAGAGTGTTAAGATGCAGCTTTAATGGCTAACCTATGATTCAGAAGGCTGCAAGCTTTCTTTGTCCTCGCCCCAATAGAGATCTCAGCTGTCCTCCGAGGGATTAACAATGTACACACTGTCTCTTTCATTGTGCTTTTGATGTGAACAATTGCCCGACAGACAAATGACATTCAATTGCTCCACTGTTCTTCACTTTCAACTGGTTGAACTCAAGTAAGAAGTTTTGCCAGTGTTGGGGAATAGATGTTCTTATAAATTTAGAAATAATTCCTCAAGATAATAAGGTTCAAAGGTATTGATTGGCTTACATAGGAATTAAGCATACAATGATAACTATTATTACTAATAATTACACATATGCAATTATAACTATTAATAATTGCACGTATACTTAAGATCACACTTACGGTACAAGTTACCGGAGAATTCACACATTCCAGTTCTTCAGCTTAAGGTCTTTCTCAGATTCTGAAGTATCAATTCTAACACCCAACTGTTAAACCTTTCTTTCCACCCTGCTGTGTGTTACATGTTCCCGAGCAATTGCCTCACTCAAGAACATCTAATTTACCAAGAATCACTCCCCAAGCCTTCACCTTGACTGAGCTGTCAATCAAGTCATTGAACTGAAGAAGTTACAGGGACCGAAGGCCGAGTTGTGCAGATGTGTCCTTGGAGGAGTTAATCCCCCGAAGGACAGCTGAGATCTCTACTGGGGAGAGGACAAAGAAAGCTTGCAGCTTATCAGCTGAAGTCTCTGTCTGGTAACTTTAACTCCCACTGACTATTGAAACTCAATTAACAGGCAGAATCTAAAAGTTAGTATAAAGAAATAATGCTTACATCTGCTGCAAATACCATGGCTAACAGTCTGCTCATCGGGGTGAGGGAACAGAACCCAGGATTCCTGATAGCCCAACCGCACCACCGGAACTGCGGTGGGGTGGGACTTCTGCCCCCGCACCTGCCCTCACCATGACCCCATCTGGAAACCTGAGGACGAAGCACCTCCATCAGTGCTGGGGCTACTGTGGTGCTAAACCAATGGAACTGGCAGGTTCCGACAACAGCACCCTGCCGCTTTGTCAGGCAAAGGGGGAACATGCCAGTTTGACTGAAGATTTAATGGATCCCAGTTTCCTTTTCTCATGGTCTTTCACTGATGGGGCCCCAAATTCAAACGGCAATCAATTGCTGTATGAATATGGCTTTGTGGGGTCCACATATAGCCCTGTATGGCAAGTAATTCATTCTAACCTACGTAAACTAGAGGTGATCCAAAACTTGGCTGCCCGTGTCCTAACTCGCAACAAGTCCCACACACCCATCACCCCTGTGCTCGCTGACCTACATTGGCTTCCAGTTAAGCAACACCTCGATTTCAAAATTCTCCTCCTTACTTTCAAATCCCTCCATGGCCTTGGACCTCCCTATCTCTGGAACCTGCTTCAGCCCCACATCCCCCAAGATGTCTGCGCTCCTCTAATTCTGCCCTCTTGAGCATCCCTGATGAGAATCTCTCAACCATTGGTGGCCGTGTTTTCTGTTGCCTAGGCCCCAAGCTCTGGAACTCCCTGCCGAAACCTCTCCGCCTCTCTACCTCTCTTTCCTCCTTCAAGATGCTCCTTAAAACATACATCTTTGACCAAACTTTTGGTCATCTGCGCTAATTTCTACTCAAAGCGGCTCAGTGTCAAATTTTGTATCTCATAATATTCCTGTGACGCGGCTTAGGACATTTCACTGTTAATAAATGCAAGTTGTTGTTGTAAGCCCACTTTATCCAGGTGTACTTAGCATTAACTGTACAGGAGGCATAATTGGCGGGATTTCCATAATGAGCCTAACCCAAAATGACGTCAGGACATAGAAACATAGAAAATAGGTGCAGGAGTAGGCCTTTCGAGCCTGCACCACCATTCAATAAGATCATGGCAGATCATTCACCTCAGTACCCCTTTCCTGTTTTCTCTCCATACCCCTTGATCCCTTTAGCTGTAAGTGCCACATCTAACTCCCTCCTGAATATATCCAAAGAACTGGCATCAACAACTCTCTGCAGTAGGGAATTCCACAGGTTAACAACTCTCTGAGTGAAGAAGTTTCTCCTCATCTCAGTCCTCAATAGCTTACCCCTTATCCTTAGACTGTGTCCCCTGGTTCTGGACTTCCCCAACATCGGGAACATTCGTAATAAGGAGACTTCATAATAAGGTGGACGAATTAACTGCACGGGCAGCAATGAATGAATATGATATAATTGGCATCACGGAGACATGGCTCCAGGGTGACCAAGGCTGGGAACTCAACATCCAGGGTTATTCAACATTCAGGAAGGATAGACAGAAAGGAAAAGGAGGTGGGGTAGCGTTGCTGGTTAAAGAGGAAATTAACGCAATAGTAAGGAAGGACATTAGCCTGGATGATGTGGAATCTGTATGGGTGGAGCTGCCGAATACCAAACGACAGAAAATGCTAGTGGGAGTTGTGTACAGACCACCAAACAGTAGTAGTGAGGTTGGGGACAACATCAAACAAGAAATTAGGGATGCGTGCAATAATGGTACAGCAGTTATCATGAGCGACTTTAATCTACATATAGATTGAGCTAACCAAACTGGTAGCAACACGATGGAGGAGGATTTCCTGGAGTGTATTAGGGATGGTTTTCTGGACCAATATGTCGAGGAACCAACTAGAGGGCTGGCCATCCTAGACTGGGTGATGTGTATTGAGAAAGGACTAAATAGCAGTCTTGTTGTACGAGGCCCCTTGGGGAAGAGTGACCATAATATAGTAGAATTCCTTATTAAGGTGGAGAGTGACACAGTTAATTCAGAGACCAGGGTCCTGAACTTAAGGAAAGGTAACTTCGATGGTATGAGACGTGAATTGGCTAGAATAGGCTGGCAAATGATACTTAGAGGGTTGACGGTGGATAGGCAATGGCAAACGTTTAAAGATCACATGGATGAACTTCAACAATTGTACATCCCTGTCTGGAGTAAAAATAAAACAGGGAAAGTGGCTCAACCGTGGCTAACAAGGGAAATTAAGGATAGTGTTAAATCCAAGGAACAGGCATATAAAATGGCCATAAAAAGCAGCAAACCTGAGGATTGGGAGAAATTTAGAATTCAGCAGAGGAGGACAAAGGGTTTAATTAGGAGGGGGAAAATAAAGTATGAGAGGAAGCTTGTCGGGAACATAAAAACTGACTGCAAAAGTTTCTATAGATATGTGAAGAGAAAAAGATTAGTGAAGACAAATGTAGGTCCCTTGCAGTCAGATTCAGGTGAATTTATAATGGGGAACAAAGAAATGGCAGACCAGTTAAACAAATACTTTGGTTCTATCTTCACGAAGGAAGACACCAATAACCTTCCGGAAGTACTAGGGAACCGAGGGTCTAGTGAGAAGGAGGAACTGAAGGATATCCTTATTAGGCTGGAAATTGTGTTAAGGAAATTGATGGGATTGAAGGCCGATAAATCCCCGGGGCCCTGATTGTCTGCATCCCAGAGTACTTAAGGCCCTAGAAATATTGGATGCATTGGTGATCATTTTCCAACAGTCTATCGACTCTGGATCAGTTGCTATGGACTGGAGGGTAGCTAATGTAACACCACTTTTTAAAAAAGGAGGAAGAAAGAAAACAGGGATTTATAGACCGGTTAGCCTGACATCAGTAGTGGGGAAAATGTTGGAATCAATTACTAAAGATGAAATAACAGCGCATTTGGAAAGCAGTGACAGGATCGGTCCAAGTCAGCATGGATTTATGAAAGGGAAATCATGCTTGACAAATCTTCTAGAATTTTTTGAGGATGTAACTAGTAGAGTGGACAAGGGAGAACCAGTGGATGTGGTGTATTTGGACTTTCAAAAGGCTTTTGACAAGGTCCCACACAAGAGATTGGTGTGCAAAATTAAAGCACGTGTTATTGGGGATAATGTATTGATGTGGATAGAAAACTGGTTGGCAGACAGGAAGCAGAGAGTCGGGTTAAACGGGTCCTTTTCAGAATGGCAGGCAGTGACTAGTGGTGTGCCGCAGGGCTCAGTGCTGGGACCCCAGCTATTTACAATATACATTAATGATTTAGATGAAGGAATTGAGTGTAATATCTCCAAGTTTGCAGATGACACTAAACTGGGTGGCGGTGTGAGCTGTGAGGAGGATGCTAAGAGGCTGCAGGGTGAAGTGGACAGGTTAGGTGAGTGGGCAAATGCATGGCAGATGCAGTAAAATGTGGATAAATGTGAGGTTATCCACTTTGGGGGTAAAAACACGAAGGCAGAATATTATCTGAATGGTGGCAGATTAGGAAAAGGGGAGGTGCAACGAGACCTGGGTATCATGGTACATCAGTCATTGAAAGTTGGCATGCAGGTACAGCAGGTGGTGAAGAAGGCAAATGGTATGTTGACCTTCATAGCTAGGGGTTTTGAGTATAGGAGCAGGGAAGTCTTACTGCAGTTGTATAGGGCTTTGGTGAGGCCTTACCTGGAATATTGTGTTCAGTTTTGGTCTCCTAATCTGAGGAAGAACATTCTTGCTATTGAGGGAGTGCAGCGAAGGTTCACCAGACTGACTCCCGGGATGGCTGACTGACATATGAAGAAAGACTGGATCGACTGGGCCTGTATTCACTGGAGTTTAGGAAGATGAGAGGGGATGAGAGGACAAAGGGAGACAGGCAAAGGAAGCAGTTCCCCACGGAATTTCTTTCTGGAGCAAGTAAGGGGCAGAAATCGGGTAGAAATGGAATCTGCTCCAGTTTCCTGTCCCTTCATTTGCAGTTCCCCTAAAAAAGCAACATTTTTAGCCCAGGGAAGTTATGGGAAAAGAAAAAATTGGGGAAATTTATTTTTAAGTTTTCTCCGCAATACTTTTTTAAAACAACAAAATGCAAAGTTATGAGTTTTATAATTTTATTGTTAAATAATTTAACACATAAAATTGCCAGCCCTGAGCTATGAGGGATTTGTACTGAATCGTGAATGTGTTTATAAAGAAAATGTTTATGATTTTTCTACAAGATGTGCACACTGGTTATCTTTCAAATAATTAACAAAGAGGTGTGACTGGCAGGATGAGCCCATCAGCTGGAAATCCCACTTGTTCACTCGTCCCCCATCCACCCCCGCCTCTTCAACTTCAGCTCCTTTCTGGACCACACTTTAAGAGTTTGCATCTACATCCCTTCTAAGCGTTGAGCAGCAGCATTAGCTCAGTGAATGCAAACATTGTTGTGCTGACGGTGAACTAATCTTGTGCCATGCTGTTTCCTATTCATTCCAAATCTGCAGAATGTGCCTCACTGTCAGTTTGTATTAACACGTAGCAACAGTGCCAAGCTTTAAATATTTTGATGCCAAAATGGATTTAACTCCTAAGGTGCCAATCTATACAGGTCCCGAAATTCCTCTCCTTCAGGACGTAATATTGCTGTAATCTGAAGCAGCCATTTAGGGAGGAGTTTAGGGTGGGACCCAATCACACCAGGTTTGCACACATTTTCCTGTGCTGATGAGGTGGGGCTGCATTTTACCTGTCTTTCCTTTTCCCTTTGAAGGTGACAAACTAGAGCAGAAATCTGATTTCAGACGTGATCAGCTACTCCCGACACTGAAGTGTTCTAAATGCGCACTGAGGTCAGTTAGAGGCTAATTGCAATTGCCTGACAATTTCAGCAAAAGTTTGTCTGTACATTAGCAGCTGCATATAAACACCATGCTTTAATCCCTGGCTCTCCCAGCTCTTAGCAAGGTCTTGTGCTCAACAGGAAGTGGCTGGTTTTCTTCCGACTTAATACTTTTAAAAGATTTTTGCAGTCTGATTTGCATTATTGTAAAGACCTCAATCGAATCTCTCTGAAGTTTAGGCTTTTCTGGAGTAAAAAGGCCTAGCTCTCTCAGCCTATTGTGGTAACAAAGGGCTTTTAAACTAAGAATCAAAGTAGTGGCCCTCCAGTGCAAGCTGGCTGCCGCGTATCCTGCGTTACAACAGTGACTACACTTCAAAAAGTACTTTATTGGTTGTAAAGCGCTTTGTGACATCCTGTGGTTGTGAAAGGTGCTATATAAATGCAAGTCTTTCTTTCTTTCTTTGAAGCGTTTCTAGGGCATCCATCACCCACCATGTGAGGGGACCAAAAGTGAATGATATAATAAGAAAGAAAATAAATACTTGCATTTGCATAGCACCTATCACAGCCGCAGAATGATCCAAAGCGCTTTACAGCCAATGAAGTACTTCTTGAAGTACAGTCACCGTTGTGATGTAGGAAACATTGCAGCCAATTTGTGCACAGCTCCCACAAGCAGCAATGTGATAATAACCAAAACCCTCATAAACATCTAAAAATCTGTTTTTTGTGATGTTGGTTGAGGGATATCTATTGGCCAGGACCCCTACACATTGTCGAAATAGTGCCATGCGATCTTTTACAAACACCTGAGAGGGCAGACAGAGCCTCAGTGTAACATCTCATCCGAAAGATGGCACCTCCGGCAGTGTCGCACTCCCTCAGTGCTGCACTGGAGTGTCAGCCTAGATTTTGTGCTCTAAGTCCCACTCCAGTGTATAATGTATGACACCTTGATAATAGTGCATTGTTGCAGATATTAAATCAGCTTCTATTGTGAATTAGTTTAAGATAGCTTGGAGCCTGTATTTACTTGGAACATAGATGTTAGTATTGTTCTTCATTTTTATACAAATCCATATACAATCTCAATTCTATTACCTTTCCTTTCAAACATTGTTACCTCTATTTTAAAACTAGGTATCGATTCAGATGCTCATATCCAATTCTTGGGAATCCATTTAAGGATTCAAGGAGTCAAGGAGTCAGCACCCACCTCTGGATGCGGGATGATGTGTTGGTATTGATACCTCTTTGCTCTGAAAACAAAGATATGAGCGGCTTGTGATCGGTTTCAAGCTCGAAACGGAGCCCAAACAGATTCCGGTGCATCTTTTTAACCCCATATACGCAGGCTAAAGCTGCTTTTTCTACCATGCCGTAGGCTCTTTCCGCTTTAGACATGCTTCTCGATGCGTACGCAACGGGTTGTAGTTTGTCCGATTCATTAGATTGTTGGAGCACACAACCAACCCCATATGATGAAGCGTCACAGGTCAATACTAAAACGCTTGCACGGGTCATAATGTACCAGCAATTTGTTGGAACAAAGCAGATTTCTAGCCTTCTCGAAGGCCCTGTTTTGAGATACACCCCAAACCCAGTTGTCGCCCTTTCTGAGCAGCATGTGCAGTGGCACTAATAATGTGCTCAATTTAGGTAAGAAATTACCGAAGTAGTTGAGAAGACCAGGGAACGAACGCAGCTCCGTCACATTCTGGGGTCTGGGTGCATTTTTGATGGCCTCTGTTTTCGAGTCCGTAGGCCTGATGCCGTCTGCAGCAATCTTCCTTCCCAGGAATTCGACTTCCAATGCCATAAAGACTAACTTTGAACATTTCACTTTGTCCAGACGATGTAGAACCTCTTCCAGGTTGTGCAGGTGTTCGGCAGTGTCACGACCTGTGACCAGAATGTCGTCATGGAACACCACGGTTCTAGGGACGGACTTCAGTAAACTCTCCAGGTTTCTCTGAAATATGGCTACAGCCGAGAAAATTCCGAAAGGACGCCTGTTGAAAATGAGCAGCCCTTTATGCGTATTGATGCACGTAAGTTTCTTCAACGATTCGACAAGCTCCTGTATCATATAGGCTGACGTCAGATCCAATTTGGTGAACGACTTTCCCCCGGCTAGCGTTGCAAACAGGTCGTCAGCCTTTGGTAACGGGTACTGATCCTGTTTCGAAACTCAGTTGATTGTAACCTTGTAGTCTCCACAAATCCTGACAGTGCCATCACTCTTCAGCACAGGAACAATGGGACGAGCCCATTCGTTAAATTCGACCGGTGAAATGACCCCTTCAAGTTGGAGTTCGATTTCGACCTTCTGCCTCATCATGTACGGGACCGCCCGGGCTTTGTGATGGATGAATCTTGCATCCGAGTCCAGGTGGATCTGCACCTTGGCTCCCGTGAAGTTGCCGATGCCCGGTTCAAACAGCGAGGGAAATTTGCTCAGCATTGAGCACACGAAGCGTCATCCATCGATGACAAAGCTTCAATATCGTTCCAGTTCCACTTTATTTTTTTGAGCCAACTCCTGCCAAACAGCATTGGACCATTGCCTGGGATGATCCACCGCGATAGATCATGAACCGCCCCTTAGTATGATACCTTGGCTGCTGCACTGCGAATCACTGGTATGAGCTCTTTGGTGTAGGTACGCAATTTTGCATTTACTGGACTCAGCTTGGGTTTCACGGCCTTGGTGTCCCACAGCTTTTCGAAAGTGCTCTGGCTCACAATTGACTGACTCGCAGCCGTGTCTAATTCCATAGATACTAGCACGCCGTTCAATTTTACTTCAATCATTATCGGTTGGCTCTTTGTCAGGAACGAATGTACACTATACACTTCCTCCTCGAGTATCTCGGATTGCATTGCCGGATCCGCTCCGGATCAGTCATCATCATCCACATGGTGTGTCGCAGCACGCTTGCTGAGCTGTGGACACATCCACTAAAGATGCCCCATTTTCACACAGCCTCTACAAATATACTGTCTGAAATGGCATTGATGAGGCCGATGATTGCCCCCACAACGGCAAAAGAATGAAATCGGATTCCTGCCCAATGGCGGAATTCGAGCAGCTACAGGTTTCGCAAACACAGTCGGGTAGGCCCTGCCAGCTCTGCCAACCGACGCACAATCTGGTGCACAGTACTTGCCGTGGAGTTCCGACTCTGCGTGGATATCTGCTTTGTACTATCGACTGTGGTGAGGCCCCGAATCAGAGCACACAATTCCTCATAGGTCTTTTCTGTTGGACGTGCAGGTGCGAGCAGATTCTTTATGAGGCCATAGATTTTTGGACCAGAAACAGTGAGGAAAACCGCCCCGCGCCTAACTGCGTCAGCGTCTTCATCCATCTTGTTGGCCACAAAGTACTGGTCTAGGAGATCTGTAAAATCCTCTCAGTCTTTTCCCTCCACGAATCGCTCCAGGATTCCAACGGTGCTCATTTTGTTTGTGTGTGAAAGTTTGTATTGTGCCTCGTCGCCAAATGTTGCATATGCAATAACTCAATCGGCTTAGTACTGTGAGCTCAATCGGGTGCGACCTGACTCTACTTTATTAGTTCTCAAAGTGAGGATTAAACATGGAGGCTTTCTTTATATACAAGGGCTGCACGCGTGTGTCTGTGGCCCAGTGACCTCCGACGGTCGCTCCCCCTGGTGGCAGGTAAACCCAGGCATACATACATTACATCAATAAAGCAGAGTGTCGCTCTACGAAAGCACACTCCAATACAATGGAACTGCAAAGGGGCATTCAGTCACTGGGGCACACTAAAATATGAGTGTCTCCTGTGAAGCGCCTTGGGACGTTTTACTACGTTAAAGGCACTATATAAATACAAGTTGTTGTTGTATGTTGCAACTGAAATGTGCTGAAAAGTGGAATTACTACATTCCCGTTAAAGGTGTGTGATAAAACCATCATTTTGAATGAGCTGAAGCCGAATCCTCATTGCGACAGTCTCTGTTTGATTCTTTACAAAAAAATGCTAAATACCACTGCAATCAGATATTTCCTGCAGCTACAGATTTACCAGAAATGATACTCCGTTGGAGTGCAACGAGGATAATCTCCAGCATCACATCATCAGCAGCGTTCCTTCCTGATTTATGGCTGCGGTGTGTCCTTTCACAAGCACAGTCCTAATTAACAACAAGAAAATGATTTTTTTGCGTTGGGTGTTTTAATGTTACTTCCCCGCCCTGATTTCTCAGATCAGCTCATTGGATTTTGAAGATGTCTCGGGGCATCTGTGGTACTGAACAATTGCTGGGGGCGTGAGCCGCTCAGCCATTCACAATGCCGGGCTGCTCTTCAAAGGTACAATCAAGCACTGCTGCTATTTTCTTTAATTGTAGCCTCCCATTATAACCCAGTGATGGTGCTTCAGTGCGAAACAAGAGGCTTCTTTCTAAGGCTGCAGAGATGAGCTCAGGTTATTGAATGTGGATTGATTACTGCTTCGTGCTTCTTTGTCAAAACATTCTCAAAGATTTAGCTGGGTGGAATATAAGTGAAAGGAAGACTTGCATTTATATAGCGCTTTTCACAACCACCGGGCGTCTCAAAGTACTTTACAGCCAATGAAGTACTTTTGGAGTGTAGTCCCTGTTGTAATGCAGCAGCTAATTTGCGCACAGGCAAGTTCCCACAAATAGCAGTGTGACAATGACCAGATAATCTGTCCCTTCGTGATGTTGATTGAAGGATAAATATTGGTCAGGACACCGGGGATAACTCCCCTGCTGTTCTTTGAAATAGTGCCTAATGGGATCTTTTACGTCCACCTGAGAGAGCAGCTGGGGCTTCGGTTTAAAGTCTCGTCCGATAGACGGCACCTCCGCAACCCCAGCACTCTTGCCCAGCACTCTTACAATGACAGTCATATCGCCACCAGGAGCATCATTGTGCAGACCATCAGGGTGCAGAAGCGACAGTTCTGCTGCCTTGACCGCTCGGGAGGAGTCCTGCAGTACTCGCCTGACCGGGTCTCCCTACTCGGCGTCGTCTGCTGCATGCTTCATAACCTGGCAATCATGAGGGCACAGCCATTGCCCAAAGACATAGCCGTTGCACCTCAGGAGGAGGAGGAGCAGCAGGACCAGGAGGAGGAGAAAGTGCAGGAAGAGAACAAGGAGCTGCAGGATCATGGGGTAAGGCTTGGAAGCTTGGCGAGCAACAGTGCAGTTATGTATGTGGAAGAAATGCATGGGCAGCTTAAGGAACTTGGATTCGAGGCAAAGCATCAAGTGAGGCAATAACTGTGAGTCAGCCATCCCGAGTTAAATGCTGGTTTTCTGAGTCTGCACAGAGTTGCAGGAACAGGCAGAGGCTCACTGGTTCATAGGCAAGAGTTGGGGGAACATGTACACACTTTGCCCAGACGAGTTAGTTCGCAGAACTTCTTGCGACACTGTGTGGGTGTGCGGTCAAGGACGGAGGTGCCCAGCACTTCGGCAGCCACTGCCCAGAGAGCTCTGAGAAGCTGTGGAGCGGGCCTCCCAGCCGGAGGGAAAAGGATGCACCTCCTGTCCTCCACTGCCCCCCTGCCAGTGTCTCCAATTCGGCGTCTGAGAAACACGTGGCCCTTGTGCTGCTTCTCCCAGCTGCTGATGGCCCTCACTAAGCAGCTACTCAACTGTGAAGAACAAGAGAATCAGCAGAGCAAGCCTACAAGGCAGCCCCTTGAAGAAGCCCGATGATCAGGTGACTCGTTCTGACTGAATGAGACTCATCTGAATTTGGGTGAACAATTCCACCACTGCCCCTGCACCGCCCCTGCACTGCCACACGGAGGCCATTTAGCGCTCCAACAACACAGCTCTCCGCTGAGCGAAAAAAAAGTGCCAAAATTGCAAACATCCTCCCGCCCATCTCGGCCGGTGCTAACTTTTCACTTAATTCAAATAATGCTCCCCAAACCCAGCGTGGGGCAATTCCGGCCCCCAGGTATTTTATAACAGGGAAGGAGAGAAAATCATAAGGAGTGTCATCTCCCAACTAGATCACCCGTCCATGTTTTCTATTGGCATATTACAGATTCGGGTTAGTCGCGATCTGAGACTATAATCACTTGTCCGCCCTCTCAGGTGGGGAATGGTGAATGAAGGAGGGAAAATAAAAAACGACATTTCTGACAAAAAAAAGTAATTTGCAGATATTCTTGTAAACAACAGCAGTAAGAATCTAAGAAGCGACACTGCAGTAAGTGAGGAAGATGGAGGTTGAACGGCAATCAAAGTTTCAGGCTGGATATCATTCTTTGCATTCCAGTTCTCCACTGGTCCCAAACTCCAACGTTGTTTCAAATGCTGGCCTGTGTTGTAAAACCATTGTCAATGGAAAGCTTTTCCAATAAGGAGAACTGTTAGATATTGCGCATCGCTTCCAGCAAAGTTGTCATTGCCATAGAAACCACATTGATATCTAGAATAACAATATGATTTCATCTCATTTGAAAGGTTAACGTAAACTTTGATATTTATTAACAATTCCATTTTGGGTTGTAGTTGTTTGATCGATGATGAAAGAAAACCTTGAGGACCAGGAAGGCAATATCCCATTTATATCTGCAAGCTCAACTTTGATTCGTTTTTTTTAAAAATTTTTAATTAAGTTTTCGCAATTGACATCTTCAGTTTAAGTCAAGTCATGCTTGAGACCACATTTCATTACATTACAAGGACAAAAACATTCTCAGCTGTTTCTGTTCCAAGATCCAAGCTGCAGCCGTTCAATCAGGCAGCCATTTACATAAGAACATAAGAAATAGGAGCAGGAGTAGGCCATTTGGCCCCTCGAGCCTGCTCCAGCATTTAATAAGATCAGGGCTGATCTGATCATGGACTCAGCTCCACTTCCCTGCCCGCTCCCCATAACCCTTTATTCCCTTATCGCTCAAAAATCTGTATCTCCGCCTTAAATATATTCAATGACCCAGCCTCCACAGCTCTCTGGGGCAGAGAATTCCATAGATTTACAACCTTCTGAAAGAAGAAATTCCTCCTCATCTCAGTTTTAACTGGGTGGCCCCTTATTCTGAGACTATGTACCCTGGTTTTAGTTTCCCCTATGAGTGGAAATATCCTCTCTGCATCCACCTTGTCGAGCCCCCTCATTATCTTATATGTATCGATAACATTTGGAGAACTTTAATGAACATTAACTAGTGTGCTTTTGATGTGAACGTTATTAATATCACAATTCAACAACACTCACAGTCTCCTGCAATTTGTAGATTCTGTTCTTCATTATTCAAACAGTAACCAATGGGAATAAATAATTCACAAGAACGGTAATTCTTGACTTTGAAGGGTAAGTGAGTGTACTTGTGTCACAGTGTGAATAGTTGACTAATTTTCACATCTACCGCCATTTTTCCAGGTTAATTATGCCACGTAACCCACAGTCATAAAATAATTTTTCCCCAACTTTTTCCATAGGTGGCCTACTGCTAGAGTTGAACATCCAATGGTGCAGGGTGACTCTTCCTCCAATCTCCCTCCCTATATTCCACTCAAGACATTACCGCAGTGAGATTGGGATCTCAACATATAGACAGTCACTGGCAGGTTCACTGGAATATGGATTTTGCACAGATAAATAAACAGAATTGTGCAATTCCTTCAGAGAAAAACATTGGGCCTGAGTTCATGACCCCTACGGCGGGTATCAAGTGCCCATATGGGCCGTGCAATTTCTGGGCTTAGGCATGCAACTAAACCCGGAACTTGCGATCTATCAAGAATCCTCTTGACTGATCGCTGCATCTGGAAGGAAAGGCCGTCCACGGGCGAAGCATTGGGCTATTTGCCCAGTGAATGCCCGTGAAATTCTTACATCTGGTAAAAGGAGGCGTAAAGCCTGCTTTTATCAGCATAAGAGTTTAAAAAATAGGAAAATAAAATGTTATCCCTCATTTACATGTTAAAAATCCTGCCCATTATGGTAAGTTTATTTTTAGCCCTGTTAAAACATATATAAAAAAAAAAATTTGTATAAAATATTTAATTAAATTGCATTTTAATTAATTTTAAATAGGTGTAATGTGTTTTTCTTAATTTATTTAACATGTATGTTTTGGGTGCTATTCATATTTACGGCAGCTTTGTAGAAAAGGAACTCGCTATAAGTATGAATGGAAATACACCTATTTTGATTGGTTGGGCCGGCCCACGTGATCCCAGGGATGTGTACGAACCCCATTCGCTCCTGGGATACGTGGGCCTCTACACAGGCCTTCGCGTAGAGACCCAGGACCGCAACCCTCCGAACCTCTGGGAACAGGTGCTTTCATAGAAATATTTGTGGTCGGAGACATCCGCCTGCGGGAAGCCTCCGACCGCAAATTCTGGGCCATTTGTTATCCCAGAATCACATAATAAAGTGTAAGTTAACTTGTTCAGTCACCAGAAACAAGTCATGCTGATCATGGACTCAGACATTTGGCCTACCACCCCGTGACAGTGTGCTGCTCGATCAGTGAGTTGTGTCAAGTATATGTCTTTCTAATTCTCCAATTTTCCACTGTGTCCTTATCCTTCCTCACACAGAAAAATGGTCCTGTGATACCAACAAAATCAGTTTAGTATCCAATACAAATAAACTCGAATGACATTCAAGACCCCAAATATGATGTAAATTATTACTTACAGGACACAAAATAACCGCAATCCACCAGTCAAGAGGCTAATTTTTTTTAAAGTTAGATTTTTGATATCTTTCGGGGCTTTTACAGCTTAAACCTTTTTTAAGGATGTATTTTGTAAAGGACTGCAACCTAATAGCCTGGAACCATGGATTTGAGCTTTGATAGCCCACATGCTACACATAGTCGTTGAACCGTTTGAGCTCTCAGTCAGTGGTGTGTCCTGACAAATAACATTAAATCTAATGAGATCGACAATCATCCCACTGTACATAAACAGTTGAAATAGATGTGCTGTGAAAGGCAAGTGGCTTAAATCTGGTATAAACATGAAAGGCAATTTGAACATTATTGCAGAGTAATAGAGTAGTTATGGGATTGGGGACCATTGTTACCAATGATGACTGCTTGCTGCAAATGATAGCCCTCTTTCAGAAAATAGCCTCATTTACAATCCATCTCTGGGATTTAAATAAACTCTGTTTAAATACTATTCGATAATCTGCCTTTCACAGACTCAATCATTCAGAGATTTGCATCACCATTTTAAATCCCCATTTATTGTTGATTATAAGCAAATGCTGTGAAGTTATTTAGTCTGATGGAATTTCAAAGAAAGCACCACCACCTGGTCCCTCAAGAATGAATGATTTGAAATTTCTCCATTTGTCTCACAGGAAAAGCCATGTACCCTTGGTGGCTCTCCCCATAGAATAAATGTTACGCATCAACAACAACAACAGCGTGTATTTAGATAGCACCTTTAATGTAGTAAAACGTCCCAAGGTGCTTCACAGCAGTGTTTTCAGACAAAAATTTGACACCGAGCCACATAAGAAGAAACTAGGGTGGATGACTAAAAGCTTGGTCAAAGAGGTAGGTTTTAAGGAGCGTCTTAAAGGAGGAAAGAGAGATAGAGAGGCGGAGATGTTTAGGGAGGGAATTCCAGAGCTTGGGGCCCAGGCAGCTGAAGGCATGGCCACCGATGGTTGAGCGATTATAATCAGGGATGCTCAAGAGGACAGAATTTGAGGAGCGGCGGGGCGGGAGATGTGGGGAGGGGGCGGCTGTGGGAGTTGTGAGGCTAAAGGGAGGGATGAGACCGTAGAGCGATTTGTAAACAAGGATGAACATTTTGAAATCAAGGTGCTGCTTAATCGGTAGCTAATGGAGGTGATTCATTCATGGAGGAATTTCTCTCCATCAATGTAGGTACAAAGTGGAAGGCTGTGACTGAACTGTTGTTGGGCCTGATTTAAATCTTCTGATGACCTGTATAAATTAATCAAAATTAGGTTTTGCAATGGGGGACAGTTCATTTGAACGTGATTTATTTGAGAAGGGTGAGGCTCTGTTCTGGAGCACCAAAAGTGGCACAGTCCGAAAACCTATTTTGACCACTGGGGAAATTTATATAATAGCAGATACCGAATCTTTTCCAATGCTTTTTTGGTTAAATTTAAACATTGTGAGGAGTAACTGCAACCATTAATATGATTATCAGTCACGCTACTAGACAGACCTTTCTTTGCAAACATGTCTTGTGAGAAACGTTACCAGATGGTAGGATTTTTCTGATGTAGTCGTAATGTGAGCTTGTGGGGTTGAAAGTAGAAAATTGCCGTTAGCTGTTCTAAAATAATTTGCTCCTTCCCTCCCTCTCCTGAAGGCAGTGACTCGAGCTGGGTACAGCAGCCCTCTGATATCTCACCCAAATGACCATCCCTCCTGCTTGATTAGAGGCAGTGAGCATTGACAGGCTAGTTGACCACAAGATCCCAGACCTTTACTGAACCTGATCCTCTCCTCACCCCAGGACCACATGCAGAATCGTATTTGTAATTAGTACAATTTGTACAATCGAGTGGCTTCCTAGGCCATTTCAGAGGGGCAGTTAAGAGTCAACCACCAGCTGTGGGTCTGGAGTCACATATAGGCGAGACGGGGTAAGGGCAGCAGATTTCCTTCCTTAAAGGACATTAGCAAGCCAGGTGGGTTTTTATGACAATCTGGTCACCATTATTGAGATTAGATTTTTTTTAAACATTCCAAATTTATTCAATTAACTTAATTTAAATTCCCCAGCTGCCATGGTGGGATTTGAGCTTATTGTCTCCGCATCATTAGTCCAGGCCTGTGGATTACTAATCCAGTGACATAACCACTATGCTACCATCCCCGTCATGATTTGCTCCATGATCAGGGATCAAACCTGGTCTGTATGGCTCAGACAACACACCTAAGGTAAATTTCCAGCTCAGGCCCCACCCAACTCATGGGCCCACAATTTCTGTCCATTAAAATTAATGGCAGGCACCTAAATTCCGTGTACTCGTGGTGCGTGAAGCTCTATACCACAAGTGCTAAAGACAAAAAGTTAGTCCATACCTTTAGCATTGGAGAGCATCGTCTTTGTTTCAAAGAAAAAGAATTGTTTAGTAACAATCTCCTTCCAATGAAAGTACCCTGCAGTTCATAAATAATTTCTCCATTCTGGGAAAAGTGGATTGACTAACAGCATTGGAGTTCCAACTGTTCACCGCAGGTGATCATATAAAAAAAAACAATCAACAACTAGGAAGCAACTTTTGTTATTATGTACACTGGAAGTGTTACTGCATCTCCCATAACATTGTGCCTTGTGTTTGAATCTAAATCACAGCCTCAAGTCAGTGAGGGTGAGAGATTCTTGGGACTAGTCACGGGCATGGAGCAGCAGTGGAAATAAGAAGGGCAGTTTAAAGAAAGAGGGAGAGATTAGTTATATTGAAAACTGTGGGGTTTTGGGGTAAACCCTCGGATAAGCTACTAGTTGAAGGATAGGAAACAAGTAGTCGTTAGAGGAGTTTTGTTGGATTGAAGAGGAGGCAGTTTACTAACTGGGATGCCCTAGGTCTCCGTGCTGTGACCACGACAGTTACTAATTTACAGAAAATGATCTGGATTCAGAAACTCGCAGCTAATGCCAAACTAGAAGGGGCAGTGGAAATGGGAGAGCAGCTCAGAATTACAGAATAGATATGTAAGTGGACAGGACAGTGGCAGATGAACATAAGAACATAAGAAATAGGAGCAGGCGTAGGCCATACGGCTCCGCGAGCCTGCTCCACCATTTAATACGATCATGGCCGATCTGATCATGGACTCAGGTCCACTCCCCTGCCCGCTTCCCATAACCCCTTAATCCCATCAGTTAAGAAACTGTCTATCTCTGTCTTAAATGTATTCAATGTCCCAGTTTCCACAGCTCTCTGAGGCAGCGAATTCCACAGATTTGCAACCGTCTGAGAGAAGAAATTTCTCTTCATCTCTGTTATAAATGGGCGGCCCCTTATTCTAAGATTATGCCCCCTAGTTTTAGTCTCCCCTATCAGTGGAAACATCCTCTCTGCATCTACCTTGTCAAGCCCCCTCATAATCTTATATGTTTCGATAAGATCACCTCTCATTTTTTTGAATTCCAATGAGTAGCGGCCCAACCTCCTCAACCTTTCCTCATAAGTCAATCCCCTCATCTCCGGAATCAACCCAGTGAACTTTCTCTGAACTGCCTCCAAACCAATGAAATGTGCTGCAGATAAGTATAAAGTGCTGCACATAGGGAGAATGGTGGAAACAGCTGAGGATGAAGTTGAAAGAGACTGGAAGCTTTTGTTTAAGAAATAAGAGCAGGAATAGGCCATTTGGTCCCTCGAGCCTGTTCTGTCATTCAATAAGATCATGGCTGATCTGATCCTGGCTTCAACTCCACTTTCCCACCCACTCCCTATAAACCTTGACTCCCTTATCATTCAAAAATCTGTCTATCTCCACCTTAAATATATTCAAAGACCCAGCCTCCACAGCTCTCTGGGGCAGAGAATTCCAAAGATTCACGACCCTCTGAGAGAAGAAATTCCTCCTCATTTCTGTTATTCTGAATCTATGCCCCTAGTTCTAGATTCCCCCATAAGAGGAAACATCCTCTCTGCATCTACCTTGTTGAGCCCCCTCAGAATCTTATATGTTTCAATAAGATCACCTCTCATTCTTCTAAACTCCATTGGGTGTAGGCCCAACTTGCTCAACCTATCTTCATATGACAACCCCTTCATCTCAGGAATCAACCTCATGAACCTTCTCTGAACTGCCTCCAATGCAAGTATATCCAGTTTAGTAGACCCAAAGCTAAATCTGTCTAACCAATGTAGAGCAACAACCAGCAAAGCCAACAGCATGTTGACCTACATGGCTGACACAGCAAATTATCAGTCAGAGGCGGCCACGATCATAGTTTAAAGTCAGATCACACCGTGAATTCTGTGGCCAGTTCTGGTTGCCAAAAAACGAGCAACATTCAAGCACTAGTGTCATGGATCGGAGTTATGAGGAAAGACTGGAGAGTCTTGGGTTTTTCAGCCTAGAAGGGAGTCAATCTTGGAAGTAAGGCACATAAGATCATTAGTATAGAAAAGGTTAACCCAGAAAATTAGTTTCAATTAATCTGGGACTACAACTAGGGGATACCAGTTCAAAATAGGAAAACTATTTTTCGGATTGATATCACACACAGATAATAAGAACATAAGAACGTAAGAAATAGGAGCAGGCATAGGCCATACGGCCCCTCAATCCTGCTCCGCCATTTAATACGATCATGGCTGATCCGACCATGGACTCAGGTCTATTTCACATGATGATCAAATAGTGATCATCGTGTGAAATAAACTTCCAGATAGGGCAGTCAAGGCAAAAACCCTGGAATCATTTCAAACAATTAGCAGGGACAGGGTTATGATCTATCTAGATGAGTGAATCAAGTTGGGCTGAATGGCATTCCTCACCTATAATTTTCTTGTGAAAAGAATCGAGAGAAATAACAATGAACAAAAGGAATCATTACATGCATGTAAATAACTTAGTGTAAAGGATAATACCTGTACTGGTATGTATGTTGCACGCATATTCTGCATTTTGTGTAGGATGGGGCATGTACTTTGTGTACACCATTTATTCAGCTGTGTACATACCTGAGATGTTAGATAAATCATTGTCTCCTATTTCACTAGCAAAGCAGCTTCTTCAGTAGGCATGCAGTTCTTCAGTTTACAGCATACATATGTGGAAATAAATGAACTAAACAGGAATTAATGTTAACCTTTCATCCAGCCTTTTAACGGTACAATTGTCTACCTTTTGTGAGGGTGAAATACCATCTGCTTTTCAAATTGGTTTCCCCCACAGGCCGATTGGCTAGCTCCCTAGCCGCTGCCTACGGAACACCCTCAGTGAAGTGCGCGCGTTTACCGATGTTTCTACTCCTGATTTTTCTCCATCCCACCCTCACCCTGTGGGTGTCATGTGACACAGTAGTTTAACCCCTCGCAACCAAACACATTTTTTCACGACTGGTCCCCTTGAGCAAGGGATCACCGTGAATGGGGTCCAGTTGTTCACTGTGTACCAGCACTGCTGGGAGGTCAACGGGAGTACTTTTTATATGAAAAAAAACCTTCCCCCTACTACCAGGTATTTCATACCACTGGCTCCAGCACATTAGAAGGGACATGAGCACTTCCCCTGTAGCTGGCCTTTGACCAGGATCGGGGTACAGGGCAATTGACTTTACATTTAGCCTCCCATTGGATAAGCTCTTGACCTCCACTCAGCACCATTCCCAAGGCAATTAAAAAAAAATAGTTCCTGGGATGTGGGCGTTGCTGGCAAGGCCAGCATTTATTGCCCATCCCTAATTGCCCTTGAGAAGGTGGTGGTGAGCCGCCTTCTTGAACCGCTGCAGTCCGTGTGGTGAAGGTGCTCCCACAGTGCTGTTAGGGAGGGAGTTCCAGGATTTTGACCCAGCGACAACAACGGAACAATGATATATTTCCAAATCAGGATGACGTGTGACTTGAAGGGGAACTTGGAGGTGGTGCTGCTCCCATGCGTCTGCTGCCCTGGTCCTTGAAGGTGGTAGAGGTCGCAGGTTTGGGAGGTGCTGGTGAAGAAACCTTGGAAAATTGCTGCAGTGCATCTTGTAGATGGTACACACTGCAGCCACGGTACGACGGTGGTGGAGGGAGTGAATGTTTAAGATGGTGGATGGGGTGCCAATCAAGCGGGCTACTTTGTCCTGGATGGTGTCGAGCTTCTTGAGTGTTGTTGGAACTGCACTCATCCAGGCAAGTGGAGAGTATTCCATCACACTCCTGACTTGTGCCTTGCAGATGGTGGAAAGGCTTTGGGAAGTCAGGAGGTGAGACACTCGCCGCAGAATTACCCAGCCTCTGACCTGCTCTTGTTGGCACAATATTTATGTGGCAGATTAAGATTTTGGTCAATGGTGAACCCCAGGATGTTGATGGTGGGGGATTCGGCAATGGGAATTGAATGTCAAGGGGGGGTGGTTAGACTCTTGCTTGTTGGAAATGGGAGGTGATTAGCAATTCAACTTGAAGGGTAAGTGCAGGCATGAAGCCCACACTCAACAAGTTGAACTCAAGTGCTGCCTCCCAAGGGTAACAATCAGACAGCCAATTAGCCATGATAACAGATTCCATCTTTATATAAGATGTCAAATTTGAACATTTCTGTGACCATATGGATCTTAAGAACATGAGAATTAGGAGCAGGAGTAGACCATACAACCCACTCTGCCATTCAATAAGGTCATGGCTGATCTTCGACCTCAACTCCATTTTCCCGCCTGATATCCTTTGATTCCCCGAGAGTTCAAAAATCTATCGGTCTCAGCCTTCTAGGTCATTGTTTTAATCATGCAGGACTTTAAGCCTGAGTTCCCATATGAAGAAATTGATACCACAGAAATATTCTTAACATCAGCTCCTTTCTCAGCAATTCATGATGAGCATTGACACATATTTTCATCTCAGTTGCAATGAAAGATTTTCTAAATTGTAGATGTTTTGTACTTTTATTACTTCTGGCGTGCCTTGCTTAAGTTTGATAGATTATAGCAATACAAATCCTAGAACTAGATATCCAGAAGTGAATCATGTGAAACAGTGCTGTTAACGTACATAAATCTGCAATTTAGACAAAAAAGTATCTACTGAACAGAATTTTACAGCTAAAAGTATCAGTTGACAGCAGTGAATAGACTGCATGCAAGGTAGAAATTGGTTGGAATTTTCAGTTTCAAGTTATCTGAAGAAATATTTATTCATCATGTATTGATAAAACATGGGAATTGAAATTGCCGCATGAATTATTAATAACATGCGTTAATAAGTTTATATGAAATGTTTCTATTCACTATTTTAACAATCAATAAATTTCATGCATAACTACATCCCCCTCCTCACTGACATACAATGACTCCCAGTTCCCCAATATATGAAATATAAAGTCTTTGTGCTCACCTTCAAATCATTCCAAAGCCTTGCCCTGCCCTATCTCTGCAAAATCCTGCAATCTTATGTTCCCTTGGTCTCCATTTTATGCCTTTTTTGTGCGTCTCGACCGGTTTGTGGCTACGGAGTTGATCACCTCGAACAAAAGGTAGGTACTGGATGGCATTATCAGAGCCAGTCCTGGACTAGTTACGATTGCCTACAGGGATCGGAGAGAAATTTCACAGTTTCCACTCGCCCTCCCCACACCAAATAGGCCTGGGTTTTTTATCTGGTTTGTCGCCTCTCCTAGGAGATCACATGGTTTCGGGTGGGGTGCAGAGTCTATATATTGTGGTGCACAAGACATCGCAACTGTGATGGCCAGGATGGATGGACCAGAAGGTCTTTTCCTGTCCGTCATTGCTCGGATGTTCGTATCTCTCTTTCCTTCACACCACCATTGATGGCAGAGGCTCCCACTTAAGTCTTACTTAACACCGTGGGCCGCCCCAATCTGTGTGAGACCACCACCGCAGGTCAGGGCTATAAATAGAGCTGGAACATCGTGGCGGAGGTGCGGCAAATGAGGGTACGGGGCCCAGAAGAGCCGAGGGCCCAGGGGCAGCACGGACCAGCCCACACTGTGATATGTGCGTGCACTAGGTCCGTGCAGCAGAGCAGGTCTCCAGTCATCCTGGTTAATCCTTGCCACTGGACCAAGGCCTAGTTCTGCCGAGCCCGTGCGGTGGCTGATGTGCAACGGTCACCACACGTTAAAAAAATCCACGCACAGGCATCTTCCACCCCCTCAACTGGAGTTCAGGACTGGAACATCGGGTCCTTCAATGAAACATCTGTGAACTCATGTGGAAGCAAGTCATCCTCGTTCGAGAGACCGCCTATGATAACTCTCTGGAATTCTCTCCCTAACTCTACAGGGAAGTCTCTCCCTCGCCGGCACAGACACGATGGGCCGAATGGCCTCCTTCTGTGCCGTAACTTTCTATGATTCTCTCTGCCTCCTTTCCTCTCTGCACCAAGTAAACTTTCGCAATTCCTCATCTTTTCCTCCCTGGCTCAGTACCTGCTCTCTGTTATTTTGTCTTCCCCTCTGTAAAGCATCTTGGGACATTTCTACATTCAAGACATTATATAAACACAAGTTGCTGTTGCACAGCTTACTGTCATGCAGCACAATTTAAAAGACTGTTGTTAAAACAGTGGACAAAGTAATTGCATACAGATGCATTAACTCATATTTGTAGCCAATCGCATAGTGTAATTTCCAACAATTAAAGAGCTAATTTTCTAAACTTTGTGCAAGTTTAATACAGTGTCAGTAGAGACGGTTTCTATTTGAAAGTGAAGTGCTGTATATTTGATTATATTTGAATTGGCAATTCTCTGACAATGTTCCTTGCAGGATAATTATAGAATAAGTAAAGGGATTAGTTCTGCCCGTATTAAGTTACCATGGCAAACTCCCAGTAATTTGTTTTCAAAGCTTGTAATGATTTGTATCTCTTTTAAAGGCAAAGTCAGTCAATTAATCTAATGTGTTATCAAAAAGGATTAGATGTTAACGGTAGCCAACAGTTATTGCCTATCTCCCCCACACATACACTGTTGCGCACCCCATTTCTTTTTAAATCCATCAACACTGGTGCTGAGTTCCTTCCTCATCTGTCGGCATTTACCGGAGAGATAAGTAGACGTGAGTGCAGCTATTCCCCAAGTGTAATGTGTGCTAGTGCACATATTTGAAGACTGGTGATATGCTTTACAATACATGAAGGTCTGTGATATGCAGCATTGAGAGAGTGTATCAGATAATCCAGAATGACATTAAAAAAGGAGGGAGAGAGAAAACAGGGAATTATAGACCGGTCAGCCTGACATCGGTAGTGGGTAAAATGATGGAATCAATTATTAAGGATGTCATAGCAGTGCATTTGGAAAGAGGTGACATGATGGGTCCAAGTCAGCATGGATTTGTGAAAGGGAAATCATGCTTGACAAATCTTCTGGAATTTTTTGAGGATGTTTCCAGTAGAGTGGATAAGGGAGAACCAGTTGATGTGGTATATTTGGACTTTCAGAAGGCGTTCGACAAGGTCCCACACAAGAGATTGATGTGCAAAGTTAGAGCACATGGGATTGGGGGCAGTGTACTGACATGGATTGAGAACTGGTTGTCAGACAGGAAGCAAAGAGTAGGAGTAAATGGGTACTTTTCAGAATGGCAGGCAGTGACTAGTGGGGTACCGCAAGGTTCTGTGCTGGGGCCCCAGCTGTTTACACTGTACATTAATGATTTAGATGAGGGGATTAAATGTAGTATCTCCAAATTTGCGGATGACACTAAGTTGGGTGGCAGTGTGAGCTGCAAGGAGGATTCTATGAGGCTGCAGAGCGACTTGGATAGGTTAGGTGAGTGGGAAAATGCATGGCAGATGAAGTATAATGTGGATAAATGTGAGGTTATCCACTTTGGTGGTAAAAACAGAGAGACAGACTATTATCTGAATGGTGACAGATTAGGAAAAGGGGAGGTGCAAAGAGACCTGGGTGTCATGGTACATCAGTCATTGAAGGTTGGCATGCAGGTGCAGCAGGCGGTTAAGAAAGCAAATGGCATGTTGGCCTTCATAGCAAGGGGATTTGAGTACAGGGGCAGGGAGGTGTTGCTACAGTTGTACAGGGCATTGGTGAGGCCACACCTGGAGTATTGTGTACAGTTTTGGTCTCCTAACCTGAGGAAGGACATTCTTGCTATTGAGGGAGTGCAGCGAAGGTTCACCAGATTGATTCCCGGGATGGCGGGACTGACCTATCAAGAAAGACTGGATCAACTGGGCTTGTATTCACTGGAGTTCAGAAGAATGAGAGGGGACCTCATAGAAACATATAAAATTCTGACGGGGTTAGACAGGTTAGATGCAGGAAGAATGTTCCCAATGTTGGGGAAGTCCAGAACCAGGGGTCACAGTCTAAGGATAAAGAGTAAGCCATTTAGGACCGAGATGCGGAGGAACTTCTTCACCCAGAGAGTGGTGAACCTGTGGAATTCTCTACCACAGAAAGTTGTTGAGGCCAATTCATTAAATATATTCAAAAAGGAGTTAGATGAAGTCCTTACTGCTAGGGGGATCAAGGGGTATGGTGAGAAAGCAGGAATGGGGTACTGAAGTTGAATGTTCAGCCATGAACTCATTGAATGGCGGTGCAGGCTAGAAGGGCCGATTGGCCTACTCCTGCACCTATTTTCTATGTTTCTATGACATTACTATGTATTCTGATTGGTCCAAGCACATTCATAAGGTATCTATGCTGGTAAGTAAACCTTACCCCTGATAAATTGTCTTGCTAAGGACTTATTAAAAATCATCCTTATTTGCAATACTCTTCACATAGTTTATATTGATTATTCCCGAACCCATGTTCGTGTCCATTGAAATGATCTTGGGGGAGAAATTTGGGAGCGCACCATTTGGGGCAATAACTTTTCAGTTATTGCCTATCTCCCCACACATACACTGTTCCGCAACCCATTTCTTTTTAAATCCATCAACACTGATGCTGAGTTCCTTCCTCATCTGTCGGCATTTACTGGAGAGATAAGTAGAGGTGAGTGTAGTTATTCCCCAAGTGTAATGTGTGCTAGTCACATATTTGAAGACTGGTGATATGCTTTACAATACATGATGGTCTGTGATATGCAGCATTGAGAGAGTGTATCAGATAATCCAGAATGACATTACTATGTGTTCTGATTGGTCCAAGCACATTCATAAGGTATCTATGCTGGTTAGCGCAGGCACTAATCTTTTTCTACTTTAAACAAAATTCAGGGGTAGCACTCCAGGAAGGAAGTGGAGTGCTAAATCAGGTCTTCCACTTCCATCCTGGAGCGCAATCGGCAGCGGGCGGGGCGGTGAATGGAGCAGCGTGCACACTGGGACGTGCAGCACTGCCACGTAGAAAAGCTCCTTCGTTCCCTTAAAGGGAAGGGCCATCGCTGCAGGCTCGGCAAAAAAAAAAATGACCTCTCCCCGACGGCAGCCGCGATCCCGCCCGATCAGCCCGATGTGCTCAAGCAGAATGCCGGGTTGATCGATCGCGAGCAAAGAAAACCGGCCAGAAACCTGAGAGAAGGTAAAAAAAAATGTTTTCCTTACTTCAGCCACCTCGCCTTTAAGCATCGCCCCCGAAGCGCACCGGCCTCCCAATGGACGCCTCCTGCAGCTGTCGGAACCCAAGTTCGGGCCCGGGTCGCTACGCACGGCGAAGAAGGCACGATCTCCAGGCGAAGGAGATCGTGGCGCAATGCCGCACCGCCGGAGCAAACCTCCTACCGAATATGGCAGGAGTTGATGTTATCGCCGCACCCGGTCGGAACCCGGTTAGCGCCCCGTTATCGCCCCCACCGGATGTGGAAAAAAACAAACAACTTAACTTGTACAGCTGCCACTAATATTGTTAAATTAGGCAACAAAGAAAGCAACCTCCTTCCCCCCACCCCCACCTCCATAGTCCGTGTGCATACGCGCTCACACATATGCACTGACACGCACACACACACACACACACACACACACACAAGTGCACAAACAGATGCGCACAGGCACACACACACACCAAAGATAGAAGAGCTTCGATAATTTTACATTTGCATTCGCTTGCATTCCATTTAACAAATGATGGAACTTTATAAAGTATTACATGGGATGTACAGCACATAAACAGGCCATTCAGCCCAACAGGTCCATGACAGTGTTTATGCTCCACACGACGCTCCTCCCGTCTTTCCTCATCGAACTCTATCGGCATCACTCTATTCCCTTCTCCCTCATGTGCTTATCCCTTAAATGCATCTATGCTATTCGTCCCAGCTACTCCTTGTGGTAGCAAGTTGTTACCATTAAAGTAACTAGTGGGCTTGAGCCAACAATGTTTTCCTTAACTTGGTGTACAGTTAAAGCATCTCATTTTGTTCATCCCAGTTTTTGCTTCTTGGCCTTTTGGTCTTGAATCCAACAACTTGTGCTGGGTCAGTTCCATAGCCAATATTCAACCTCTCGTACCCTTGCCTAAGTGGCTCATCTTCATCTGCAGTCTGTGGACTATTTGACTGTGACAGGCATCACAGCCAAGCACGATGCTATCCTGATCCAGCATCCAAATGTGCATTTCCAGCAAGACACTGGATTAGAAATCAGGAGCAAGAATCCTGGCTGGTTCTCTTCCCCACGGATTATGGCTGCCAACAGTTGCTGCTGCCCTAGGTTGCGTTCAGCTGTCTCAGCACACAATACAGATTGAACCTGGGAACCTTTCTGTTCCATACAGCTCAGTACCACACAAGTGCACGAGATTTATATTTACCGAGACTGCTGTGCAGATTTTCCTGTTACTGCATTTGGTCATTTTGGGTTTTCTGGTCACAGCACTTGGAGGAATATCGGGCGGGGAAGAGCATCCACCTGTAACAGACCCGGCCCCTGATTTTCCATCCATTAATTTATCCAATACACCAGGCAAAATAACAAGAAAGTTCACTGTTGTGTCTGTAAACAGAAACGTTAAACAACCTCAGTATCTCACGTGTTTAGATAAAATGGAATAAGCTATATTTATGTACCATTCGATTTGCTTGAATAATTCTTGCATCAAAATCTATTTGTGACAGTTCTTTTAAAACTATGCACCCCTGTCCCTTCATAAATGTGTCACTTTGATGTGTGTTAATGCAATTCACGTCACTATATGCAAAATCTATTAGCATGTACTCAGACGTTGATATCTGTTTATAAGCAACTCATGTAGGCCAAATGGGGTCAATGAAATCTAAATAGTTGCTTGATTGCTCTCGATTAAGACTCGTGTAAATGCACTGCCACTTGTCTGCCTTCTTTGTGCTGTTGAAGACAGATGTGAAAGATGTCATTTTTTTATAAAATATTTAATTATATTCCTGGCTTGAAAATATCGTTGTCTGTACTTCATTTTTTTTAAAATCTCTTTGCGAGTTCTTATTTGATTTTCTACCTATAAAAGTGGCATTTAATTATTTGTCTAATAAATATTTAACAGCAGTTTTTGTTTTATGTTTGCAATGCATGGGTTACTTCTTGGTTGGTTCACGTCATTATAATTTGTGGATAGAGTTTACAAAGCTATCTTCACTGTGACTTCAAACGCAGCGCATTTTGTAAAACTGTCACAAAAACGCATTTAAAGAAACAAAACTGGAGTGTAATCATTAAGCAGCTTTTTGTTAACGTTAAAACATTGTCGGTGTGATGGATTAGTCAATGGCTTTTCTCTTTTTGGTCTTGGGTTCAAATTTAGCTCAGAGCGTAAAAGTCATTTCTGCACGTTGCTGATAAAGCCGGTGTAAAATGAGTTTGGGCTATTTCAAACCAATTCCAAGTGGGTTTGAGCTAATGGCACCAAACTGCCCCTAATTCAGCACTAAATCAACAATAGACAATAAAAACGTATCGTACTGATTCAGTTGGAGGTGTTATCCGGAGGATGGAGCTGACACACAGAGGTGAAGTAGAGTAAGGAGAGTGTTATTATCGAAACATAGAAAATAGATGCAGGAGTAGGCCATTTGGCCCTTCAAGCATGCACCACCATTCAATATGATCATGGATGATCATGCAACTTCAGTACCCCACTCTTGCCTTTTCTCCTCTCCAGACCCCCGATCCCTTTAGCCGTAAGGGCCACAAGTAACTCCCTTTTGAATATATACAACGAACTGGATTCAACAACTTTCTGCGGTAGAGAATTCCATAGGTTCACAATTCTCTGGGTGAAAAAGTTTCTCCTCATCTCGGTCCTAGATGGCTTACCCCTTATCCTTAGACTGTGACCCCTGGTTCTGGACTTCCCCAACATCGGGAACATTCTTCCTGCATCTAACCTGTCCAATCCCATCAGAATTTAACTCCCTTTTGAATATATACAACGAACTGGATTCAACAACTTTCTGCGGTAGAGAATTCCATAGGTTCACAATTCTCTGGGTGAAAAAGTTTCTCCTCATCTCGGTCCTAGATGGCTTACCCCTTATCCTTAGACTGTGACCCCTGGTTCTGGACTTCCCCAACATCGGGAACATTCTTCCTGCATCTAACCTGTCCAATCCCATCAGAATTTAACTCCCTTTTGAATATATACAACGAACTGGATTCAACAACTTTCTGCGGTAGAGAATTCCATAGGTTCACAATTCTCTGGGTGAAAAAGTTTCTCCTCATCTCGGTCCTAGATGGCTTACCCCTTATCCTTAGACTGTGACCCCTGGTTCTGGACTTCCCCAACATCGGGAACATTCTTCCTGCATCTAACCTGTCCAATCCCATCAGAATTTAACTCCCTTTTGAATATATACAACGAACTGGATTCAACAACTTTCTGCGGTAGAGAATTCCATAGGTTCACAATTCTCTGGGTGAAAAAGTTTCTCCTCATCTCGGTCCTAGATGGCTTACCCCTTATCCTTAGACTGTGACCCCTGGTTCTGGACTTCCCCAACATCGGGAACATTCTTCCTGCATCTAACCTGTCCAATCCCATCAGAATTTTATATGCTTCTATGAGATCCCCTCTCATTCTTCTAAATTCTAGTGAATATAAGCCTAGTCGCTCCAGTCTTTCTTCATATGTCAGTCCTGCCATCCCGGGAATCAGTCTGATGAACCTTCGCTGCACTCCCTCAATAGCAAGAATGTCCTTCCTCAGATTAGCAGATCCAAAACTGCACACAATACTCAAAGTGTGGCCTCACCAAGGCCCTGTTCAGTAAGACCTCCCTGCTCCTATACTCAAATCCTCTCGCTATGAAGGCCAACATGGCATTTGCTTTCTTTACTGCCTGCTGTACCTGCATGCCTACTTTATGTATCTAACCATGCTATACCTGACCTGATCTGGGATTGGGTGACAAACATTTACACCCTTCACCTTAGGCAGTTCAATATTTGAAAGAAAGAAAGAATTACTTGGATTTATATAGTGCCTTTCACGACCACCGGACGTCTCAAAGCTCTTTACAGCTAATGAAGTACTTTTGGAGTGTAGTCACTGTTTTTCCTTCAATCGTATAAACTAATTTGAGATGTCTTGCTGTGTGTCCTGCTCCTCCCACACAGCAAGACATCTCAAATTGGTTTATATGACGGAAGGAAAAACAATGTGAAGCAGCAGGGAAAAAAGGGAAATCAGAAAGGTTATGGGGAGCAAAGGCAGGGTCAGGAAGAAGGGCTTTGAGGAGGCTATTCAAAGCAGAACCAGGAGATGGTGAACAGTGGCATAGAGGTAACTGTAGAGGAAAATGAATTGGTGGTTGGTGTGAAAAGCAATAGAAAGATCCAGGAGATGAGAAACTTTAGAGTCATGGACTCCGTCGCACAATATGTCATTCATGACTTTGGCCAGTGGCGTCTTGGTGCTGTGGGAAAGCAGGAGACAGACTGGAAGGTTTTGTACCGAGATCAGTGGGAGTGCAGTGCCATGCTTTTGGCAAGATAGAGAGGGCTGGAGATAAGGTGGTAAAGAGAAACTGGAGGGTTGAGGGATGGATTCCTGTGGAAAGGCATCAGTTTTGAAGGAGTGTACAGGAGTAGTAGTCAGGTTAATGATGTCAGCAAGCATGAGGCTGAAGGAGAGGAAATCGGAGCTGGGATGGGAGACAGTAGATAAACCAGGTGGTGAGCTTTATAAAATAGATGTGTATAATGAGGCCTGAGGGATACGGGGGAAATACTCCAGAATACGGGCTGGTTGAGAGATTGATGGCGCGGAGGGATGACAGATTCAAGAGAGGGCAGGGAAGAGGAGGGCTCAGGTGCGGTAAGGGCAGCTGTGCAAATGGATTTGACTTTGGACATGAAGAAGTCCTGGAGCTTATTTGCATATAGTGTCCAAGGTGAGAATCAAGGATGCAGTGGAGAAAGGTCATAAGAGACGGAGGGGGGTGAGGTCATAGGTGTAATGTATGCACTTGTGAGTGTGTTCACAGGTTGGTAGAACTGTTGAGTTGTGAGTGGCTTAGCCAGTCACGTGATGTTCACAAGACTCAATAAAACCTCAGCCAGTTGGGTTCGGGGGATCCACGATGAGGCAGGTGGTTGTGAGCCTGGTGGAGGAACTGTTAATGTGTAGTGTGATTGTTAAACCTTTGCTGATAAAACCAGCTAGTTCTTAATAGCAATGTGTTGCTATGAATTCTTAAGCAAAGAACCCTTGAAGCAAATACATTGCAATAGGAGACAGACGGTGGTGGAGAACAGGAGCATTACGTTTTTTCTGCTCCCCAGAATGCCCTTGGAATAATTAGTAGATTTGACTGTGGAAGAAAAGCAAGAGTAAACCTTCACGTGGTCAAACCAGATCTGCCAGTGGATAGCATGTGTGTTTAAGCTTGTGTCCTGCAGAATCGATGGAAAATTGCTACTCCCCTAATAACGGTAGTCCACCATACTTGCACGCACATATAAGCCTCTCCAGCTTTATTTCCGGTTAGGTGCACCATTTTCATGAATTTGAAATACTGCCAGAGTTTCTATTACCAGGATTTGATTGCAATCATAATTGTGTAGCCGTTCTGGCACATTTTCATCACATCCCATTTTTGCATTTTTTTTGTCATTTAGGATATCCATTAAATTCTGAGTGATTATATCTATTAAATTGGCAGCAAATACTTCACAGAACACCAAGGTGATATCATACGAGATTATGTTCTGTGTAACTTGATTAATATTGGAAACTGGCAGAGACAAACAGGCAAAAGGTAATGATTATAAAAGCTTAATCAGTGATCAAAAGCTAGCACTCAACTGAAAAGACAGCTTCTCCTTGAGGAGACAACAGCGGTCAAGACAGCTAAAAATAGTCTGCATGCTTCGCACAATGGGGTATAATTTCCTGTGGGGGCGTAACCTGGAAGTTAAGCACGAAAATGCCCATTCGTGCGTCCATTTTGCCAATGTTTATTTACGGCCACATTTCCTGCCAATCTCATTTATCCCTCAATCAACATCACTAAAGTAGATTAACTGGCGATTATCACATTGCTGTTTGAGGGAGCATGCTGTACGCAAATTGGCTGCCGTGTTTCCCACATTACAATATCAACTACACTTCAATAAAATTGGCTGTACAGCGCTTTGGGACGTCCGGTGGTTGTGAAAGGCACTTTCTAAATGCAAGTCCTTCTTTCTTAACGTATGTTGGAACGTCAAAATAGGCGTAAACAGGTGGAAGTCAGGGAAAACAATCGGGGCCCGTGGAAAGCACTGAACGCATCATATATTCCGTCTTTAAGGATGAAGATTAAAGTTTCAAACCAGCTAACCATCATGTCATGCACAATAGGCATAACTTGTTTAAGAACATGCCATCATGGAAGCTTTTCAGTTGTTAATGTGAATTATAGAGAAAGAATCATAGAAATTTACAACATGGAAGGAGGCCATTTCGGCCCATCGTGTCCGCACCGGCCGACCAAGAGTTATCCAGCCTAATCCCACTTTCCAGCTCTTGGTCCGTAGCCCTGTAGGTTACAGCACTTCAAGTGCACATCCAATACTTTTTAAATTGGTAAGGGTTTCTGCCTCTACCACCCGTTCAAGCAGTGAGTTCCAGACTCCCACCACCCTCTGAGTGAAAAAAATTCCCTCCAAATCCCCTCTAAACCTCCTACCAATTACTTTCAATCTATGCCCCCTGGTTATGATGCCATAAAATGCAAAGAAACAAACAATACAATGTAGGTCTCAGCGAAGATCAATTCCTGCTGCGCCTAAAATCTAGGACTTGATTTTACACCCAATTAGTACCAGTATAGCTGCAAGAAATGTGTGTGTACGGCTCTTCAGGGGGTGCAGGGTGGAGTGGAGCCATTATAATGAGCCGACATGAGTTTGGGTGCAGAAACGAAAGGCAGGCATAAAACAGCAAGGAAATTCAGGTGTAAGGTAATTGCGATTGAAAACGCCTAACTTTCTTTGATCTTTTACGCAGGCTATTTGCTTTACGTAACATGTGTCAGCGCAAATACACAGGAAATTCCACCCTTTGTATGAAAACTTTCTTTTAAATTCAATCCTTCCTCATGATTTCATTTCCATGCATCAGTGCCTCAGCATTCACCTGTATTTCTCTGTCCTGCTTTTTTTTTTGCAGGAGTTAGAGGGAAATCCAGTAAGGAATACAGCAATTCCCAGAATCGGAAGAGGCCATTGTTTTCCACTTTTCCAGTACCAATTGTGTGTGGCCATTTTCTTTAATGTTGGTGACACTAGAGAAACTTGCTTAGGTTGCGTTGGGTCAAAGCCCAAAACTGAGGAATGCAAGCAAGGTATCTTGAACAAGCCAGTTCCGACTGTTTTTTTTTCTACCTCATCACCAAAGTTGGCAGTCTGACCATATGTACCGTCTGATCCAAATTGAGGCAGTTTAATTCAGAAACCATTTCTATGCTCAGACCTATCTGGTTGATCTGAAAAATGCTACACCTCTACATGATATCATTGGTTTTCTATTGTAATCTCTTTCAGCCTCACAACCCCACGAGATGTCTGTGCTCCTCAAATTCTGCCCTCTTGAGCATCCCTGATTATAACTGCTCAGCGATCGGTGGCCGTGCCTTCAGTCCTAAGCTCTGAACTCCCTCCCTAAACCTCGCCGCCTCTCTACCTCTCTTTCCTCCTTTAAGACGCTCCTTAAAACCTACCTCTTTTGGTCATCTGCCGTAATTTCTTCTTATGTGGCTCATACATAAGAAGATAAGAACATAAGAATTAAGAAAAGGAGTAGGCCATCTAGCCCCTCGAGCCTGCTCCGGCCTTCAACAAGATCATGGCACGGTGTCAAATTTATCTGTTTTGGCTTATAGCACTGCTCTGAAGTGCCGTGGGACGTTTTACTACGGTAAAGATGCTATATAAATAAAAGTTATTATTGTTGTCACTACTGATGTACTCGTCTGAATAGCAAACATGATAAAAACCAAGCGATTCAGATTAAGCTGAAATTTTAACAGTAAACAGTTTCCTGATATCGGCACTCCAACTCTCCAACTGACAGCAGACTTATTGGATTTCTGCATTCCAATTAATGCGTGTGAATTCACATTGGAGTGCTTTATTTTGAAAGGAATGCTTGCAAGTAACACAAGTCTCAATTTTGAATTAATTGTAATGTTTCCTGCCTGCTCCACTGTTTGCTAAGGGTTCTAACTGATGGAAGATGAAAGGAATCCATAGGAGAATCACAGTTTTGTTTGAGGTGATATATGGGTTGTTCTTAAAAGCATTCTGAGTCTTTGATTTATACCACAGTGTGACAGGAGGGGTCAAGACTAATGCTTGGCAGAGCCTACTTATTTGATCCTTCTAATTACGTGTTGCTTTTTTGTTGCCATGGTGATTAGTTGGCCTATTTTGTAATTACTATTTAGCCAGAATACTATTTAGCTGGTATTCAGCTTCACTTGACTCCAAGCTGAACATTCTGTTCATCAAACACATCCAGCATTTGAGCACAAAATTCTGGCATCCCTTATCTACCATTGGAAAAATCGCACACTGAGAATGCTGGCCACCTGAGGATATTGAGCCCACCCCAAATCTTGGAATAGGACTTGAACCCATAATTTTATGGCTCAAAGAAAAACGAAAGACTTGCATTTATATAGCGGCTTTCCGGACCACCGGACATCCCAAAGCACTTTACAGCCGATAAAGTATTTTTTTGGAGTGTAGTCACTGTTGTAATGTCGGAAACATGGCAGCCAATTTGCGCACAGCAAGCTCCCACAAACAGCAATGTGATAATACCTGATGATCTGTTTTTTTTAGTGCTGTTGATTGTGGGATAAATATTGGCCAGGTGTGAGAGCCAAGTGGACGCTACCTAGCCGCTCTACAGTCACATTAGCTAAGGTGAACAAAAGCAAAATACTGAGCATGCTGGATATCGGAAATAAAAACAGAAAATGGTGGGAATACTCGGCAGGTCAGGCAACGTCTGTGGAGAAAGAAACAGGGTTTACGTTTGATGACCTTTCACCAGAACACGTTTTTAAGCCCAGGAAAATTTGCCCTCAAGTTTTACAGGAAGTTGTGTACACAAATAGTCCTTTTAAAAAATGGGGTGTTAAGCATTCAGCCTGCAGGCTGCTATAAATTCGCCCTGTTTTACACCGGTAAATGTTAGTGTTTGTTGATACAGACAAAAACAGTAACTAAATTAAAAATTCTTTCACCAATTTAGTGCCATTTGCCATGAGCAATGTACAACAGAACTGAACTCTTCTGAGAATAGCAGACAGAGAACTGAAATGAAACTCGAGCCAGTGAAGTGAATATGCTGCAGAATGCATCATCTTAGGTGGATAAACATCTGCTCTCAATAACTGTAAATAACATGTCTGCCAGAGTGCAGGGCTCCGGGCTAGGATCGTGAGGATGGGCTTGTCCACGTTTCACCAGTCTCAACTGAGTCATGTGTGGCAGAGCCAGAAAAAAGAACAGGTTAAGGGTCCCTGTTCCCAGTACTCAATCATGCATGAAGGTGAGTCAGTCAAGAAGCAGCATTGTAAAACCCATGGGGATTAGTCCACCTCAAATTAACTAACACTCTCCCTCAAAAAAAATGACAATTTGTTTCAATATAACAAAAGAAAATGCGTTATTATTTGAGCCTCGTTGACAGTAACGCATCTCATAATCCACAGGTTATATATTTTTCAGATGCACAAATCTCCCATCTTCTGTCTTGGCCAGACTTAGTAGGCCTCAGCCTTTTCCACAATTTCCAATTTGGATTTGGGGTAGGGAATTAATCATTCCTATATTGCCTTCGTAAGATTGGCAGATTGTGCCGGCTCTCTGAAAAAACTATTAATTGATCCCATATCCCCCGCTCTTTCCTCATAGCCCTGCAACATTTTCTTTGTTAAGTAGAGATCCAATTCCCTTTTGAAAGTTATTATTGAATTTGCTCTCACCGCCCTTTCAGGTAATGCATTCCAGATCATAACAACTCATTTTAAAAAAACTTACGAAAATCTCACACATCATTCACTGGTGGTTGTGATGCTGCTTGTTATCAGAGGGCTGTGAGGAGGAAAAGGGGTAACATCAACAGTTAAAAAAAAAAATAGAAATGAAAATATAAATGTTTGAATGAAACAGAGTGGCTTCCAGCATCTCAAAGTCCAATATGTGTTACATTATTAATGCATGTGAAGAATATAATGCATTTCAAATGAGTAGATTTGGGATTTGTTAATTCTATTATTCGATTTATTCTTCAGCAGTAAAATGAAGTTGTTTTCACTGGAGTCTACAGCTTTACTGTTCAGTAATTTCTTGTTTCATAAATGCAATTTGACAGAGAAATGCAATTTAACATGTATGTGCTAAACCAGTTTCTACTCATCCAAATCAGTGATGTCAGACTGTACGGCGTCTGTGATTTTAATTGTGTCTGAGCTCTTGGGAACATCTCTCAAGCCCACGGACCAACTGAGTTTGCGGTTGCTGCTGCAATAATGATGTTTTCAAAAAGGAATTGAGTATTTTAATCCGGACTTCCAGATAAGGCTGTGGTGGGCGGGGTTCAGAGGGCTGAAGAGAAAAGAAAAGGGTCAAAATAAACAGTTGGCTGCTCCTGCAAAAAATGCCTTTTCATTGCAACGGCCAGTATCAAACTGAGTTCACCTGAGCTGTAATCACACATTTTGTCTGTTGTTAAAGCAATGCATTTGAATCTGAATATAGTGAAATAACCCCTAAATTAAATGATTAATTACTTCTGCTTGTTACAGTTGTACAGGGTATTGGTGAGGCCACACCTGGAATACTGCGTGCAGTTTTGGTTTCCATATTTACGAAAGGATATACTTGCTTTGGAGGCAATTCAGAGAAGGCTCATTAGGTTGATCCCGGTGATGAGGGGGTTGACTTATGAGGAAAGGTTGAGTAGGTTGGGCCTCTACTCATTGAAATTCAGAAGAATGAGAGGTGATCTTATCGAAACGTATAAGATTATGAGGGGGCTTGACAAGGTGGGTGCAGAGAGGATGTTTCCACTGGTGGGGGAGACTAGAACTAGAGGGCATGATCTTAGAATAAGGGGCCGCCCATTTAGAACTGAGATGAGGAGAAATTTCTTCTCTGAGGGTTGTGAATCTGTGGTATTCGCTGCCTCAGAGGACTGTGGAAGCTGGGACATTAAATAAATTTAAGACCGAAATTGACAGTTTCTTGAGTAATGGGGGCATGAGGGGTTATGGGGAGTGGGCAGGCAAGTGGAGCTGAGTCCATGATCAGATCAGCCATGATCTTATTGAATGGCGGAGCAGGCTCGAGGGGCCTAATGGCCCACTCCTGCTCCTATTTCTTATGTTCTTATGTTATGATCATTTATCTATTTATGTGATGCATGTAAAAACCACTCAAGCAAAATATTATTTCTTAATTCCCTTATTCATATTATAGTATGGTTTGAGTTCTGAATTCATACATTCAATTATATTTCCTTCCAAATTGGGCTTGCAACCCTTGCTCCCCTTGGGGTCTGCCACTCAGTATCATAAATTTTAATATCCGTGTCCGGGCCATCGTTATTTTTTTATTGAATCACGTGTCCTGTACCATTACCTTGCTGAATTATGGGTAGCTTGTAAGCCCCCTGACCCCTTTCAGCAATACTTTTGAGTTGACTGATGAGAGTTGCTGGACTGCAGTTTCAGGCGAGTTAGCGACTGATATTCCCCTCTCTCCCGATGGAGACCTGACTAGGCTTTTATCAGTGCCTTGCCCAGCTGACATTATGGACTCACCAGGGGTGCGAACACAGGAGCAGTAATGTGGCATCTAGTTCACGCTACCCATAATGAGTCTCACCTGCCGACTGTACATATTGGGAACATAAACTCCAAAACACAACACTCCAATAAAAGAAAGCAATACTTGGATTTATATAGCACCTTTCATAACCACCGGACGTCTCAAAGCACTTTACAGCACTTTTGGAATGTAGTCACTGTTGTAATGTTGGAAACGCGACAGCCAATTTGCGCACAAGTAAGCTCCCACAAAGAGCAATGTGATAATGACCAGATAATCTGGTTTTTTTGTTCTGTTTCGATTGAGAGATAAATATTGGCCAGGACACTAAGGGTTACTCCCCTGCTCTTCTTCAAAATAATGCCAAGGGATCTTTTACGTCCACCTGAGAGAGCAGACAGGGGCTCGGGTTAACGTCTCATCCAAGAGACGGCACCTCCGACACTGCAGTACTCCCTCAGCACTGCACTGGAGTGTCAACTTAGATTTTTGTGCAAATCCCTGGAGTGGGACTTGAACCCACAACCTTCTGACTCAGGTGAGAATGCTACCCACTGAGCCACAGGTGACACTTAATAATGCGGGCGTTGTAACCTAAAATTAGAAAAATATGAACAACTGCAGAGCATTTCTTCGTTCATAGCCTCCACTGAAAATAAAGTTGTCATCTTATTTTATTCGGGGCCGGAGTCATTTAGTCCAATTCAGTGTCCAACATTTTCAACTTCCAGCAGTTCTTTATATGTACAAACAGCAAAATTTCAGGGGGGAGAAATAGTTAAGATCAGATAAACAACCAGAATAATTATTTTCAAATGTAGAGAAAGACTTATTTGGAAAGAGAAATGTGTCTCTTCACAGCATTTATTATTTATTAGTTTCCATCTATGCCTTGAACCCATTCAGTAGTGGAGGAGTATGGGAGGAGAAACTGATATTTTTATTACCTTGGTCATGCAAACCTGAGAGAAATGTAAGATGAATCGCCCATTCAGCCTATCAAGCCCACTCTTCCCCTTTAGTTTGCCATGGCAGTTCTATCTTTTTAACCCCAGTTCTCTGCCTTGCCTTCACATATTGCAGAGAGTTGATATCCTCCCAAACAACCCTCTTAAAGAAAAAGGAAAAATAATACAAGAATTTCTGAGGAGAAAATTTGGCCATGCAGTGTAAAATAATATTTGATCAGTTGCCCTTCACCAAACTGTTTCGCTGATGGTAATCTGTCAGTCCTGCTCTTTTAACACTTTACCTCATGGACTGGTTGTCATGACAAAACACGATCGATGCCAATTTGGCAATTACTTTCAAGGTACAGTATATATTCAGCAGTTTGAACTTTTGAACATTACAAATTTAATAAGGGATCCTTCACTTGTCAGAGTTAGAAACGGGAGATGACGTGCTGCCCCAATCTACGCTCGACGGGATGTTGTTAGAACAGTAGTGAATTGGAATAGTCATCACACAGTCTATTTAATGTAATTGGGGTCAAATAGTTGATTGAAAAACGTAATAAAATTCTCCTCCTGTGCAGCGCAACCTGAATGAAATGACGATATTTGACCCCTTGATGGAAGAGAAAGTGATTGGAAGGCAGTGTAGCATCAAACAAAGAGCGCAAGACTGCAGTTCATCGTTGTGAATAGTACCCTCGGCTCCCAGTTGTGCTGTGTGTTCTCGGTTTAATTAACAGCAGCTCGGTGCGTGTTGTACGGGATAACCTTTACTTAGGGGGTGTAATAGTGAAACAAAAGCTGATTCGTTTGTTTATTTTATGATGTAATTTTTATGTTCTTTAACTAAGGAATGTCATTGCTGAGAGATGGAACATTTTTTCCATTTTGTGTCGGTATTCCTGCAGGTCGAGTAGCTCCCTCTCTGATGCACCCATACATGGCCAACCTGCTTGAGGGTGTTTAAAGATTAAAATGGATTACACTGCCGACGTGGTCCTGAAGTCACAGCAGAATGCTGCTGGGCAAAGGCGCTCTGCTTGTGCAAGATTCTTCTGGGACTCCTCACGCGTTTCTGTTGTACAGTGCTCCTCCATGCTGCTCCCGGGGCCTCCACGCAGCGTGGAACATACCACTCCAGGGAGCAGCGCAAGCTGGTGCAGGAGGGTGACGGCAGTGAAGAGTGACGTCATCAAGGTCCAAGTCAGTGATTGGAGCGTGGGCAGTCACAGCAGGAGCGGTGAGGTCGGGCGAAGGAGCGGCGAGAGACTGTAGAGGGATGTGATTGGGTCCCGGGAGAGGCGTGAGTTTGGGGCCAAGAAGAACCGAGGGCCCAGGGGCAACACGGGCCAGCCCACACTGCAATATGTGTGCGCACTAGGTCTGTGCAGCAGAGCAGGTCTCCAGTCGTCTTGGTTAATTCTTGCCACTGGATAAAGGCCTAGCTCTGTCAATCCCGTGTGGTGACCGGTGTGCAACGGCCACCACACATAAAAAAATCCACGCACAGGCATCTTCCACCTTTGTGCAAGTCTCAGTAGATAAATAGTTTGAAGGATAGAATCTCCTGATGCCAGAGAAGTTAATCCTATTTCAACTTTGCCACACAATAAGCGTCAGTGTTCCTGAGCATACATATTCTCCAAAAATTCTTAGCAATGTCTGTCCGCCTCTGTGCTGTCTGAGAGCCTTCAGATCCATTAGGATGCTTATGGCACTGATCTCATCCCTCTACCTCAGAGCCAAGTCTCTATTCTCATAACGACAACCTAGACCGTGTCAGAATCCTCGGTCATAGTTAAGCGTCTTTCAATGGACCTGCTTCTCTTATCAGAGTTTAGTTGAGTTCCTCATTCTTTTTCGAATGTCAGCAGCCTACTGTAAAGGGGGAGAAGGAACTTGCCATTCATTAAAGTGAAACAATCAAAATACTCACAACCAACTTCAACCATTTTCTTTTTTGCCCGCTAATTCTGTTATTTCTTGGATTGCAATTCGATGACCCAAACATTGCTCGAGTTTTTGCTGGAACTGAAAGCATTAACCTACAGTGTTTCGGTGATCGATACACTTGGAAGCTGAACCGATGCTTTGGATGATCTCAGCAAGGGGCAGCGTATTGATCAGGATTTTAACTGATTTCAAATATTTTATGTTTCTAAAACCTTACAACATAAGGCTATAAGTTACTGTTGGTGATGATAACCCATCCCCCATAAACTTCAGCTCATCCAAAGCTTTAATACCTGTATCCTGTCCTACATCAAGTCCACACCCATCATTCCTGTCCTTGCTGACCTAAATTGACTCCCAGTTCCCCAACATCTCCAATTTAAAAATTCCCATCCCTGTGTTTAAATCGCTTCATGGCCTCGCTCCTCCTTATCTCTGTAAGCTCCTACAATCCCCCTCAGAACTCTGTTTCTCTGACTCTGTCCTCTTGTGTATCTCCCCGCCGCACTCCAGCACCCCCACCCCTCTCCCTCCTTTCCTTCCCATTACAGCCATGTCTTTAGCCATTTAGCTCCCAAGCCCTAGAATTCCACCCCGACATCCCTCCACTGATCCACCACATTTCTCTCCTCCTTTATAGCTTGCCTTAAAACTTCCCTGTTTGACCAAGCTTTTGGTTACTGCATTATCTTGATGTCCATTTCTGACTGATTACCCCTTTGCAAAGCACCTTGAGATGTTAAAGCTCTGTAAATGCAAGCTGTTATAAAAGGGGGGAAAGCAGAATAATGATCAAGTGCGGCCCTTCATTGGAACTCATAAGGTTTCAATCAACATACCATCAATCCAGGTAATCCCCAGCTGCCTGTGGTCTGCCACGCAGTCTGAGCCAGGGACTCACTGACGGTGAAACTTACTGATTGAGACTAATGTACGTGCCTGTTGTAAAAGGGTTTCAGTTCACAGATTAATGTGATGTATCGTGGGTAGATTCCCAGTAAAAAGCACTGACCCTGTGTAAAATTGTATTGCAGTTCCTACATTTACTTTTATTTTCATAGCCAGAATGCCAGGGAATGGTAGCGCAGTAGTTATGTTGCTGGACTAGTAATCTAAAGGCCTGGACTAATGATTTAGAGACATGAGTTCAAATCCCCCCATGCCAGCAGTAGATTTTAAAGTCAGTTAATTAAATAAATCTGGAATAACAAGTTAGTGTCAGTAATGAAACTACAGTAAAAACCCATTTAGTTTTTTTATGTCCTTTAGAGAAGGAAGTCTGCTGTCCTTACCCTGTCTGGCCTACTTGTGACCCCAGCCCCACAGCAATGTGATTGACTTTTAACTGTCCTCGTAGTTCAAAAACTATACGATGCATCACAAATTAAATGTTTTGAAGTCGGTGTAGAAAATTAATCTTCCACCAGAAATGGGCAATTAATGTGCAATTGCTGCAACTTCATGAAACTCTTCTTCTTCTTCTTCTTCCGTATGGTAGTCGCAAAGCAAATTAAATGTCAATATCTAAGTTGGATATTCAGGCCAAAGCTTCCAGTGTAACAGTGTGGATATCTTGTAGGCTGCCTGCACATTTCCTCTGCGGGCTGTGCTCAGTGATGTGCTCCAGGGTCTGATTAGGAGCTCCACAGTCGCATGATGGGGATGCTTTAATCTTCCACCTATGGAGAAGGTGGCAGCATCGACCATGACCGGTTCTGAGATGGTTGATGGTTGTCCACTGTTTGCGAGGAAGGTTTGATCCTTCAGGTTGTACTGTGGGGTCCTCTATGAGGAATCCATTCTGTATGTCGTAGTTCTTCCAAGCATTTCGCCATCGGTCATCGAGGCTGAGGGGAGATCACTGAAGGGCTTCGGCGACGGTCCAAAATGTCCTTCTAGATTTGAGACAGGTTGGTGGTAGGTTGTTCAAGTCGGCCTGGATCGGCATGTCTTCGCTGGTGTAGCGGTTGTATTCTCTGAAGACTGCGTATTCGTGGCGTAGGTGTGGTGTTTGCAAGCACGGGCAGCCAAGGTGTCGTTGTCGATAAAAGCGTATCGGTCATAATTCTCATAATTTTCATGAAACTCACGGGGGAGTTAAATGCGAGATGCTGTGTCCATGAAGCTAACAGCAGAGCGGCGCAAAGCATCCACCTTGCCACGCTTTGTTGGCCGATTTGTACATTAATAACATTGCACGCCGTTATTTTTCACCAAATTCTGGCCCAATATTACAATAGTCCCCATTGTTGGCTCAACAGGCCAAATGGCCTCCTTCTGTGCTGTAACTATTCCATGTTGCTATTATATCACGGTATGATGTCTAGGGGTGCTTTGACACGGGAATGTTCTTGATGTGTGCTGCAGTTGTGCAAGGGGAAAATAAGCTGAGAATATTTTTTGCAGCTGATGTATTTGCGTTATGAATTATTTGTAGACGATGTAAATGAAAAACAATTCTTCCTACTCCCGAACTCTTTAAAAATTTAGAAAAAGCTTCTTGATGAAGCAACTGAAGCACATCAAAGTTGATTCCAGACTTTGTCAAAGCAAAACTAAAGTCTGCACTCAAGCATATGTACAGGGAATGTCAGCATCCAAAAATGATATTAATCTTTACATTTTTAAAGCATATCTGAAAATAGTGAACCCCAAGTGTAAAACAAAGATAAAAAGGCAGAAAGAAAGAGCCTACCTGCTTACATTTATATTGCATTTTATCACATTTCTCAGAAATGCCACAAACTTCTTCATGCTCAGTGAATTCCTTTAAAGTACAGGGGGCAATTCTGACCCTACTCGCTCAGCAGAAACCTGGTGGGTGGTGTTATGTTCAGAATAACTCCACATGACTGTGTGCTGTCAGCTCAAACTGTAGTGGCCTTGGTCTCTTTAATGTAACTCCAGAGTGAGGAAGCAGCAAGGTAGACTGCCTTTTATATCTGCTTGTCCGGGGTGTACAGGTGACCCTTGGGTCTCCCACAGGTGCACCCCCTGGTGGCAAGTCTTACACACTGGTAAAGTTTACATACGTAACAGGTGAGCAGTTAAAATCGCCCTGGCTCTTTTGGCCGAAAGCCGCCATGATTGCAACATCGCCAATTTTAACCTGCTCTCCTGAACAGGCAGCAAGGACACACGCTCGGAGCCAACAGGGTCCTTTGTTACATACAAAAGCAAAATACTGCAGATGCTGGAATCTGAAATAAAAGCAGAAAATGCTGGAAATCTCATCTCAGTGGATGCTGCCTGACCCACTGAGATTTCCAGCATTTTTTGTTTTTATTCCTTCATTACATGTGCATGTTACAGCCTGATGACATCACTGAGACCGGACTGTAATTTTAACTCGGGCTTCAGCGGGGAATCCACCTGGAGTTAAAATCGGGGCCAGTCTGTTGGTGAAAGTGGCAGCCATTGTGTGCACAGTAAAGTCCCAAGCAATCTACGATTGATGGAGTTGGTCCGGGAGGATTGTTGGCCAGGGCACCAGGATAGTTCGAATACTGTCATGGGATCTTCAACACCCATCGGAACCACAGAACAGGCAGATGGGACCTCAATTTAAACTTCCTATCTGCAGGGGGGCGCCACTCACAAACGCAGACCTACTTTGTAATTGCACTAAAGGGTCGTCCTCAATTATATGCTCAAGTCCAGAACTGGTGGTTGAATCCACAGCCAGTAGAACCGTGCTGAAGAAACCTGGTGATATATGACAGCTGCATTACCAGTCTAAGCTAGTCTCTAACTAGAAATAGACCTCGACCTGCCTGCTTTCATTCTGGAAATGCGTGCTGGGCTAAAGCAGTATAAGTTCACAGGATTGAACCAAACACAGCAAGGCATGTGTTCGTAGATCATTTGTACCTCCTCTCACATTTCCTTCACTTTTAATTTCTTATCTATACCCAGCACTATGCCAGTATTAAATTTTGTAGCTGCATTTGGCAGCTATTTAAGGAACTAAAGCTCTCACACTGGGAACAATCCTTATTGCTGTAGTTCTGTGGCTTGGTCTTTTTTTAATCTTTCTCTCTTTCTCTCTTTCGCTCTTTCTCTCCATATATCCCACGGATACTAATTTGTTTGATCCAACATTTTCTTACTGTTCCTTTCTTGGTCTGTTTCAATTCTTCTGATTTTCTTTTCACTCTTGGCAGCCACTTTCCCTCAGATCAAAGCAAAGTTGTTGGCAAGACCTCTGATTTTTGTTTTGATCAGTAGCGAAGCTCATACCTAATTTTTTGTTGGTGGGGCACAATTCTCGCTGACCTGAAAAGTCTAAACTGGACTATTGTGTCCAATTCTGGGCACTGCACTTTAGGAAGGATGTAAAGGCCGCAGGAAAGATTTATGAGAGTGGTTGCAGGAATGAGGGACTTCAGTTATGTGGATAGACTGGAGAAGTTGGGATTGGTCTCCTTACAGCTTAGAAGGTTGAGAGGAGATTTGATAGAGGTGTTCAAAATCATGCGGGGTCGAGACAGAGTAGATAGAGAGAAACAGGTCCCGTTGGCGGAAGGGTCGAGAACCAGAGGACACAGATTTAAGGCAATTGGCAAAAGAACCAAAGGTGTCATAAGAAAAAATGTTTTTATGCAGCGAGTGGTTAGGTTCTGGAATGCACTGACTGAAAGGGTGGTGGAGGCAGACTCAATCGTGGTTTTCAAAAAGGAGTTGGATAAGTACCTGAAGGAAAAAAATTGCTAGGCTACGAGGAAAGGGCGGGGGAGTGGGACTGGCTGAAGTGCTCTTGCGGAGAGCCGGCATGGGCTCGACGGGCCGAATGGCCTCCTTCTGTGCTGTAACCATTCTATGATTCTATGGTTCTACACGTAACTGGACTCTCTCAGAACTTGTGGCTGTGACTTATTCACCTCTCGCCCCACTTTTCCCGACACCACGTCAATGCAAAGCAGCTAAAAAAAAACACATTAAAAATACATACCAACATTAATCCAGTCATCCTTGTCCAAACATCTACCTCTATGTGGAATTTCAGATTCTTCTGTGTATTGTGATGACATTGCGTTGTAAAGAACTCATCTTGCCAACACCCAATCATGCAGTCAACAGCTTACTAATGACATCTCTTGTGTTTTTAGGATCATTTTCATTAATATTAGATGTTAACTTATGGCCTAAATATTCCAAGTAGTCTTAATGGACCTAATGCTCTTTTCTGGCACATCAATTTTGTATGTTCCTATGTAAAGTGGCCCATCGTTATCATATATTGGAAAATCAAGGGTGTGCACTCGAGCTATTTAAGCTTATATTGTACCAGAGAATTTAGGATAGAATGGTCGGTCTACAGGATGAGAGCCTAGAGCAAGTCCTTTAACAATCCACTGTTCCGTACCCCAGTTAACTACAAGTGAAGCCTATTTGAAAGAAAGACTTGCATTTATATATCACCTTTCACAGCCTTCAGATGTCGCAAAGTGCTTCATAGCCAATTGTGTATTTTTGAAGTGTCATCACTATTGTAATGTAGGAAACGCATTACAATGGCAGTAGCCCATTTTGCGCTCAGCAAGCTCTCACAAACATGATAATGACTAGATAATCTGTTTTAGTGGTGTTGATTGAGAGATAGTTGTTGGCCAGGTCACTGGGCAGAACTCCCTTGTTTTTCAAATAATGCCGTGGGATCGTTCATGTCCATCTGAGAGGCCATATAGGAGCTCAGTTTAACGTCTCAACAGCACTTCCAACAGTGCAGCGCTCCCTCGATACGGCACTGGATTGTCAGCCCAGATTATGCACTGAAATATTTGGAGTCGAGCTTGAATCCATAACCTTCTGGCTCCGAGGGGAGAGTACTACCACTGAGCCAGAGCTGACACTTGTATTATACTCAGCAGAGTTTCAGCTCCTGTTTTAGCTTCACATTGCACTAGTGTGCAGTGATCGCTACCTGAAATTCCCCACATGTTAGTGAGAAGGACTTTGCAGGGTTGACCGGGTTGGGTTTGCCTTTGCTGTGCCCTGATTCGCTGCCTGGGTCGCTGCCGAGAGGTCCGTAAGGTTTCATTCTATGTTTCCTTTCTCGTGCTTTGATACAATTGAGTACCTTGCTCAGCCACTTCAGAGCACAGTGAAGAGTCAACTATGTTGGTGTGTCCCATATAGGACAGGCCAGGTAAGGTCAGCAGGTTGCCCTCCCTAAAGGACATTAGTGACCAGTTGGAAGTTTGGGACAAATCAACAGCTTCATGGTCATTTTTACTGGTACCAACTTGCCAATTTTAAAAGAAAAATCTTCAGCGCCAGGCCCAGCTATGGCTTTACACATGAGGCAGGTGGCCCAGTTTCACCACGTATGCCACAGGCAACTGCTCGATAACTGCAAGTAGCAGAATGGTGTCGAGCACAAGTGGCCAGTCCCACCCTGCGATAGATTCGGCAGCGGGTCCAAGGAAATTGGGGGCCACTTTCTCTGAGTCATGCAGACTAGGGAGGTCCCAATGTTAAACCTCACTCTGCGATGAGTTGATGAGCTGTGGCCCGGGAAGCAGTACGGGCACTACAATTGGCCTCAGTAACTCTCGATTGGAGAGGAAAAATCTGCGGTATTTCCACCCCCAATCACCGTTGGAAGTGCACATGTGGGTGTGGGACGAGGATAGGATCAGGTTGTCTTCTGCAGTGGAAAAGGCTGCCAGCATTCACTGTCAATGATCCCAGATATTCAGTAAAGGTTCGGTGATCAGGTCCATGGGCTTGGTCACGCTCGTGTGTACCAAGAGGGGTCTTGCCAGTTATAACATTACATTGCACCAGAGGAAAGGATATTTACCATCCGTGGCTCATCCCATTACAACTGCAGCGAACATTACAGAAAAATCAGATAACTGCACAGCTCCATGCTATCAATTGATCAATGTCACTTGATAGCCTAACAATATGTTGACAGTTATCTTTGCACCTTGAGGCTCCTTGTTTCTGGTGTCTCCACTTCCCATCCTATTCTGGTGCTACTTGACTTTCTCTCAGTCTTCAGTCCAGGTTGCCCTGCATCCTACACAGGAGCTCATCATCATCATCATAGGCAGTCCCTCGGATTCAAAGAAGACTTGCTTCCACTCTAAAAGTGAGTCCTTAGGTGTCTGAACAGTTCAATACGAGAACCACAGTCCCTGTCACAGGTGGGACAGATAGTCATTGAGGGAAGGGGTGGGTGGGACTGGTTTGCCGCGCATTCTTTCCGCTGCCTGCGCTTCTGCACACTCTCGGCGATGAGACTCGAGGTGCTCAGCGCCCTCCCGGATGCTCTTCCTCCACTTAGGGCGGTCTGTGGCCAGGGTCTCCCAGGTGTCAGTGGGGATGTTGCACTTTATCAGGGAGGCTTTGAGGATGTCCTTGTTACATTTCCACTGCCCACCTTTGGCTCGTTTGCTGTGAAGGAGTTCCGAGTCGAGCGCTTGCTTTGGGAGTCTCGTGTCTGGCATGCGGATAGAAGCACTCCAGCAAACACTGCCCCTGGTACAGTGAAAACACTCATACCCCTGAAAATCCTGCACCATTTCATGTCAACCTTCTTGTGCAATAGAATTATCACTAGCCGTTTTCAAACCTGAGGTGATTTATTATTTTTGTTTGTTCTCCCAGGCCATTGTTTTGACTTGAATTTCTTTCACCAGCTCAAGCTCCCCGTCTTTAAACGTCAGCAGGAGCACCACACGTGCCCGAGGCGTCTTCTCTCTTCGTCTGCCGTCTAATGTACAAAAACAAAACGCATACTTCTTCCTAACGGCTCATGTTCCAACACCCCTGTGCTCTCTGTCAGCTCAGAGGGTGGGTAAGTGAGTAGCACAGCTTCTTGTCCACACCTCTGGTAATGAGGTGCTCTGTTCAACTGACAGGAGGTGCACTGGTTGCAAAATTCAAGCTGTCAGATGTATTTTTTTTTTCTTGCGGGTGATGTGAAACATCCGTCGCAAAATTGAAACCAGAGCCCTGCAGAGAGTTTTATGGAAGAGCAAGGTTATCAGGCACAGCAGGAAAGGGCAGCCCCTTCGAAAGTTCAAGTTTTTAATTGTGCAGCGTTTGTTAAATTGAAGGAAGGCTTGTATTGTAGCTAACCTGCATTGTCCCTGACATCAGAGTGCTCAGCATTATATGGAAGGCATTGTGAAAAAACATTTCAGTCTTGTAACGTTCTCTTTGGCTTGACAAAAAATGTACCTTGTACAGTGTACTATTTCCTTCCAGATAAGATTCCAGGATTTTTAGAATGTTTTTTTCCCTCCGATTTTGTAGAAAGAAGTGCTTACAGCTGTTTTATTCTTTTCCTGTTGGAGCTGTCTTGTCAGCGTTGAAAAATATCTGAAAGGCAACCAGCTGGCGAATTTCTGGCAGAAGCCACAAAGTCAGCTTCAGAACACCGGTCAATTGATTTTGTGAATTCAGCAGGAAGGTCAGTTTGAAAGAATTATCTCCCAAGACCTCCGCATATTCTTGCTCATAACAACTGAACCACAGGAAAGGATTTTGGCACGTTTTGTGGCTGTTGGGTTCATGTTTCTATGATTGTGGTACTCTGTAGTAATCCTCCCAACAAACACACACTGTTGTATGAAATCTGTTGTATGTGAAATATATTTTCATCTGGATTTGCATTATCAGCAGTGTAACAATGAATGGCACAAAGAGGACAAATTGGCCCTTTCTGCTGTGGTTGTCAGTCACATGGTTGCACACCGCTCTGACAATAACCAGGTCATCACCCTTCTGCGCAAAGCTGTTTGTTTCACCTCCTCAGTTTCCCTTGCATTCATAAATTCTGCATCAGTTCAAAGCTGTCGACCCTTCAGCACTGACGGATTGTGTTACATATGAGAGACATCGTTAACCGTTTGTGCCCCTCACTGCCTGGAAGATTGAATGCCTACAGTCTTGAACTGAGGAACTTATGTGTGCAATGCACACTGAGGAAGAGAAAATTCAGCGGCTTTGCACCATCATAATCCAGACATCTCCATCTACACGCGCACACATCCCAGTTGATCTTGCAGCTAAATTTTAAGGGCAGTTGCCTCATTCTGTGGCTTTTACACAAGTTTCAGCAGCCGTGGTATCAAACCATAACTTTACTTAACCTTGTAGAGTGAAGGATGATTGTCGATTGAAGAACCCTAACGGGTCGCACAATCTTTGTCATCCTGCTTAAAAACAAAGCAACTGTACATGAATTATGCAAAATCTGAGGAAATTTGCCGCAATGAGCCTCATGCTACTTTGTGCATTAGATATGAAATGAATGTGAGGAGAGTGGCTTTACAGAGGTAGCCTTTATCTTGGTGTGTGTGCAATCAGGTGCATTCTCAACTTTTGAAAACAGCCCTGCAATAATATAGAACATTTTCGCTGACTTTATAACCGTTATTCTTTTTGAAACCAGGCGAATTATGGCCATTAAGGGCTGCAACACCTCCTGAATACATTGTAGCCTAAACAATGTCAGCTTCATTTCCCCGAGGAGCTTGGAAGAACCTTGTGGCAAAACTACTCAAGACAGCTGTAGGTTTCGTTGCTGTGACTTAAGTTGATTGTTGCGGAGCTGAATAGTGGCCCTGAAATTGGAGGGGAGGGAGTGGGGGGCAGGGGGGGGGGGGCGTGTTTGCGGGGTGGAAATCCCGGGAAGACGGAGGTCCTGCTGAATCCTGCAAAGATCGCGGGGCATAAGGGACAGGTCGTAAAAGATCGTGTGGCAAGTGAGGGGAGGCGGGTGGTGTGGTCTGCAAAGATCGTGGGGCATAAGGCTTGGGATCACGGGTTTGGAAATAGGGGTCAGCTGATCGGATCAAATGATTTGCTTGGGCACTCCAGCAGTGCTATTAAAAAGTCAGCACCTGCTTGCCTATGCTGTTCCCCTCTCCATTTAGCTGCCAGATTTCCCGAGCCCGGGGAAACCTGGCCGGATAGCATTACGTTTAAATCAGGCTCCAAACTGCACTGCGGGAGCCTGCTTTAAATATTATAATGAACTGTCCTGTCTCTCTTGAGCGGGACTCTCACGAATTGCAACTTGCCATCATCAAAATGCAGGTCGGCGTGTTGGAGGGTTGGAGCCGCATTAGCAATTTTTGTTATTTCACCCCTCCCCAACCCTCTTCAGCCCATCATTGGGTGGGGTAAAGTTCCCCCCACACTGTGCCAGTTAATCTCACTACTCAGGTCTTTGAGATGACTGCATAATCTAAACTACACAGCACATGGTATTGGGGGTAAGGTACTGACTTGGATAGAGAACTGGTTGGCAGACAGGAAGCAGAGAGTCGGGATAAACGGGTCCTTTTTAGAATGGCAGGCAGTGACTAGTGGGGTGCCGCAGGGCTCAGTGCTGGGACCCCAGCTCTTTACAATATACATCAATGATTTAGATGAAGGAATTGGGTGTAATATCGACAGGTTTGCAGATGACACTAAACTGGGTGGTGGTGTGAGCTGTGACGAGGATGCTAAGAGGCTGCAGGGTGACTTGGACAGGTTAGGTGTGTGGGCAAATGCATGGCAGATGCAGTATAATGTGGATAAATGTGAGTTTATCCACTTTGGGAGCAAAAACACGAAGGCAGAATATTATCTGAATGGCGGCAGATTAGGAAAAGGGGAGCTGCAATGAGACCTGGGTGTCATGGTTCATCAGTCATTGAAAGTTGGCATGCAGGTACAGCAGGCGGTGAAGAAGGCAAATGGCATGTTGGCCTTCATAGCTAGGGGATTTGAGTGTAGGTGCGGGGTGGTCTTACTGCAATTGTACAAGGCCTTGGTAAGGTTTCACCTGGAATATTGTGTTCAGTTTTGGTCTCCTAATCTGAGGAAGGACGTTCTTGCTATTGAGGGAGTGCAGCAAAGGTTCACCAGACTGATTCCTGGGATGGCTGGACTGACATATGAGGAGAGACTGGATCAACTGGGCCTTTATACACTGGAGTTTAGAAGGATGAGAGAGGATCTCATAGAAACGTATAAGATTCTGACGGAACTGGACAGGTTAGATGCGGGAAGAATGTTCCCGATGTTGGGGAAGTCCAGAACCAGGGGACACAGTCTTATGATAAGGGGTAGGCCATTTAGGACTGAGATGAGGAGAAACTTCTTGACTCAGAGAGCTGTTAACCTGTGGAACTCCCTGCCGCAGAGAGTTGTTGATGCCAGTTTATTGGATATATTCAAGAGGGAGTTAGATATGGCTCTTATGGCTAAAGGGATCAAGGGGTATGGAGAGAAAGCAGGAAAGGGGTACTGAGGGAATGATCAGCGATGATCTTATTGAATGGAAGGGCCAAATGGCCTACTCCTGCACATATTTTCTATGTTTCTATGTTTACATCACCTCACACTCTACTCATCAGGTAGACAAGAAAGTTAATTCCTGAATTGTTGAAGTCTTAAATAAAAATAAGTAACTCTTCTGATTTTTTTTTTGCTTTTATTTGAAAACTTAAGTAATGGGTTCATGCCTGTAGTGCATGCCAGACACGAGGCTCCCAAAGCAAGCGCTCTACTCAGAACTCCTTCACGGCAAATGACCAAAGGTGAGCAGAGGAAACATTTCAAGGACACCCTCGAAGCCTCCCTGAAAAATTGCAACATCCCCACTGACACCTGGGAGTCCCTGGCCAAAGATCGCCCTAACTGGAGGAAGTGCATCCGGGAGGGCGCTGAACACCTCGAGTCTCATCGCTGAGAGCAAGCAGAAACCAAGCACAGGCAGCGGAAAGAGCATGCGGCAAACCAGTCCCACCCTCCCTTTCTCTTAATGACTGCCTGTCCCACCTGTGACAGGGTCTGTGGTTCTTGTATTGGACTGATCAGTCACCTAAGAACTCATTTTAGAGTAGAAGCAAGTCTTCCTCGATTCCATGGGACTGCCTATGATGATGATGATGATGCAAGACACCACCAAAGTTGAATAGAGCAGGATAGAAGACAAAATAAATTGAGTTTAGGTTTTAATTGCATATAAATTGTAGGAGTTCCACAGTTATTTTTTAGCATCAATAAGTCTTGATTTCAACACAGTCGGGGTGTGAGGAGGAGGATTATAGTGTGTATGACGGGATTGGAAAGAATAAGGTAGAAATGATCATACAAGAAAGGTTGCAATGGAAAGAGGGGCCAGAGAAGCAACTATCACAGAAACCAAACTTTATTGCCTTATCATCTGTTGTTGGACCTGTCGCATCATCAGGTTCTCCTTGGAGAGAACAAGCACCAACTATTCCAATTGAAGGCATCTCAAAAATAAAAGCAAAGCACAGGTAGAGATTGTATGTTGTTTTTAAACTTTCTCTGATGGTGTTAGGGCAAAAAAAAGTGACAACTCATGATTATTCAAAATAAGCGGGTAATTCGTTACTTTTCATACTCGGCAGAAATTCTTTTCCGTTCAAGTAAATGGTATCTGTGGATATATCCACAGTGTCAGCTGTTGCTCAGTGGGTAGCGCTCTTGCCTCTGAGTCAGAAGGTTGTGGATTCAAGTCCCACTCCAGGAACCTGTAGCACAAAAAAATCTAAGCTGACACTCCAGCGCAGTGCTGAGGGAATGCTGCACTGTCGGAGGTGCCGTCTTTTGGATGAGACGTTAAATCGAGGCCCCGTCTGCTCTATCAAGTGATCGTAAAAGATCCCATGGCACTGTTTCGAAAAAGAGCAGGGCAGTTATCCCTGGTATCCTGGCCAATATTTATCCCTCAATCAACATAAAAAAAGGCAGATTATCTGGTCATTATCACATTGCTATTTGTGGGAGCTTGCTGTGCGCAAATTGGCTGCCACGTTTCCCACATTACAACAGTGACTACACTGCAAAAGTACTTCATTAGCTGTAAAGCGTTTTGAGACGTCCAGTGGTCATGAAAGGCGCAATATAAATGCAAGTCTTTCTTTCATATCCAGCAGGCAAGACTATCCGATCCTCCTGACCCGAGAGGTTAACATGGATGCAAAGCACTGCCTCGAAGGGGGAACTAATTGTGCAATTTTATTTTAATACCATAATAGAACAAACGATGTACTGATAGCCTCCCCCTAATGATGATAGTGAAAATCGCACTCTTGTCTTGTTGCAACAATGTAATGATATGGCAAAGTTGAGCGCATAATGAAATACTGCTGCCTCTCAGCATTTCTCAATTTTATGGAAGGAAAACGGATTTCAGTAAATTCTGCAAATTAGCGCAGGATACAAAAGATTTTTTAATATTAAACAGCCACATTGTGACTGAAGCTATAGATCAGCTTGAATGCAAAGGAAGCTGTTTGTTCATTATAATTATGTCTTTAGTAGTCCCTGCTGATTTTAACCAATCATTGGATCGCAGAATACTGTATTGTTTGCCGCTTCATGTACTATCATTAAAAATAATCAATTGCCCTTACTTAAAATAGAAATTAAGTCTCGGATCGAATAATCACCATAGTGCCATTGTGATCCAGTTTTATTAATATAAATAGGTTAAATAATTCAAAAATCAATTAAAATGACAGCAGATTCAATAGGGCCATTATCAAAATGACTAGCAGCACCTTAATTTACTGTATATAAAATATTTTATCAGCTTAACATTGCAAGTACAGTAAGAACCTGCATACCAATAAGCACTCCATCGAATTAGTTCACTGCTTTATCTTTCATTATCTTCCATTTACATTACAGATCATTATCATTTAAATTATTCATGCTTACATAATGAAATAGAAATTGATTTAAAAAGACCATTGTTGCTCTCATTCTTTTCACAGAACGAGTTTCACATTAGCAAGTCTAAATAGCTAGTGTTTTAAACTGTCATGATTCATCCAAACCCACACTAGAGTTTTATCTACAGGAGCTTTCGATCTTATTTTTTTTTTAAATAGTGACTTAAACCAAAAATAACAACTGCTCTTTTTGTCCTTGAGAGGGTGCTGAGGCCAGCAGCAAAGGTAATTTCGGACTGGAATTGCAGTCACGAGGAGAGGCTAAGTAAGTGGTTTTGTTTGCTTTGGTGTAGAGGCAGCTTTAAGGTGACCCAACAGAGGTTTTCAAAGATTATATGAAGGTGGTGGATGTAGTGGAGTATTTAAAATTAACACTCAACACCAGGTCTGGATTCGAAGATTCAAGTAGTCTTTAATTTCTTGCAAGGGAGAGTCATGTCTGCAGTCAACCTGTTGCTGCGCTGTCCTCACTTGCTCTCCCTGAACAAAGAAAACACAGGGTTTTTATACTATTCCTCAGCCTATAATGGCCGGACATTCAATACATGAGACATACATTGATTTGAATGGTCAAAGTCCTTGTCACTCAAAGTAAAGATACAATCCTGACCACACCTATCTCCAGTACTTTTCCATAAACCTCACTGTGTCCCAAAATTTCATTAGCACATTGGAATGTTATCTTATCTCTTTTGCTTTGACCAGATGGAGTTTTTCCATTGTGTCACTTTTGACCTCTTGCTCTGTTTATCTGCCCCTCTGGGCTTCCTGTGGTTCAACAGTTTAGCCTCCTGTAATTGTCCTCAGGTTACACAGCTTGTAACAATTAATCATTCTGATATGTTATTTGCCTTTAAACACCCATATAAAGTTGACCACTACAAAAGCCTATGTCAGCTTGTTTTAATTCCGAGATCCATTCTTAACCCTTTAATTATAACAAAGCTCAATAGCTCCACTTCAGTGGACAAAACTGATGCAGGGAAAAATTTAATATGCTGAAATACGCATTAAAATCATGGAATTAAGAGTACAGTGGAACTTTTTCACCTGAAAAAAGAAAGACTTTTATTTATATAGCTCCTTTCACAACCACCGGACGTCTCAAAGTGCTTTGTAGCCAATGAAGTACTTTTGGACTGTCGTCATTGTTGTAATGTGGGAAATGCAGCAAACAGCAAACTCCCACAAACAGCAATGTGATAATGACCAGATAATCCATTGTTTTGTTGATTGAAGGATAAATATTGGGCAGGACATCAGGGCTAACTCCCCTGCTCTTCTTCAAAATAGTGCCATGGGATTTTTACAGCCACCTGAGAGAGCAGACGGGGCCTCAGTTTAACCTCACATCTGAAAGGCGGCACATCTGACAGAGCAGCACTCCCTCAGCATTGTACTGGAGTATCAGCCTAGATTTATGTGCTCAAGAGCCAGAGGTGGGACTTGAATCCACAACCTTCTGACTCAGAGGCAAGTGCACTACCCACTGAGCCACAGCTGACACTGAATGATGATAGAGTTGTGGAATAAGTTGCCGACACACCGAAGTCTAAAAGGAAGAGAAAATTAGGAAAATCAGGAGGCACCGATTCAGGAACACCATGCTTGGGTTTTACCAGCCTGAATATTCAAAGAGGAAGAAAAGATTGAGGGGGAGTAAGAAGTTTCAAGTTTTGAGATCTCGGGAATAGGAGACAGTTATTTTTAATTCTTCTTTGTTTTCTACTGCTTTGAAATATTATAATCACCCCGCCCTCCCGCCGCAATTTTCACCAAATTTTGCAAACCGGATTCTGAAAATAGAGTTAACAGTTAAGTATGTCTTGATTGCCACAAGTAATGGTTTGACAGGCACTGCTATAAGTGGCCCTCCCACCTTTCTCTGCACCCAACATACGTGTTCTGCAGAGTCTAATTGTAAAAACCCTTTCTTTATTTATTTTCTTGTATTAGCCCTGTACTTCACAGGAGTTCACAGAAGTAATCAGCGCAAGTGTTTTAAGGTAGCGGCAGATCATTATCGCAGCCAACCCTATTTCAGGATGATTGATGCAAGGACCTGGAACAGTTGACACAGGAAGGCCTGCTTGTGTTGCTAAGCATCACTCAATCTTTGAAACTGTAAACTAAAATGGCAAAGTGCTATATGTACATCACCCCAAGTTTTGGTAACTACTTTCACGCCACAATATTGGGTGTGCAGTTTTAATTGTTTGAGAAATATGCGACTCCATGGTTGGACTGACGGGCATAAAGGCACTTTAGATGCTATTCTGTCATTAAGAGCAACATTTACCCTGAGCAATTATTGCTGCACTTACAGATGCATTGCACATCAACAGTAAGTTAATACATTCAATGAGATGTTAGTTGAAATGAATCAAGCTTGCTACTCTAATTATATGAGGCTCAGTGGAATTCATACTTGACCTATGTAGATGAAGATGTTGAAATTAACTTATCTCTAATCTTTCAAATAATCAGGATTGAGTGTAAATCAATATGGTGGGTATATTGTGTTTAATCAGAGTTTTGGACAGAATAAAACATGCTAGTTATACTGCAAAAACATACAACCGTGACAAGTAACTGGTACCAGCCCCGATCAGACAGACAGCTGGCGTGCACGAACAACTCTCCTTGTCTCACGTTTCTCTCTCTCTCTGTCTCTCTGTCTTTCTCTCTCTCTCCTGTGACTACTCAAGAGTGTTAGACCAAAGTCAACATGGTATCCACCCTCGATGGAAGAGTGTTAGACCATCGATCCACTTGTGGAAGCTCTCCACGCCACTGTCTCTGTTTTCCAGGTCTTGCTTTTATTCGCTTTTTGGGGGTGTACCTGGGATAGAATATTGACATGTTCATTTAACCGATAAGGGCTCCCAAGGTGCCCAATAGTATGTCGAGTTCTTTGTTTAAGACATGGAAAAAGGCCAACCCTCCTGTTATCTCCCACCTGTCAGGGGTCCTCATAGTCATTATACATGGGTTCTGTCTTAACCAATCATGGCTGTGCAGCATGTTGAGGACAGTACTCTCCTTAAAAAATCCGGCCCATTCCTCCCTGGCCAGAGTCTCTAATCTAATTGTAATTTTCCAGGAAAACTAAACTTAAGCAGTCCCAGTAAAACACAACATACATTAACCCCTTACTTGTCTTGAGCTCTTAATACAATCATCTAAACACAATATTATTTGTGTCACCGTTTCATTCGCATAACCATATATTTTTAGGTATCCCTAATTTCTAACAAAAATGAGGGCATATTTAACGAAGGTGGTTAAAATGGGGACAACTGGTCAGGAAGAATGGAAGGAGACCCATTGCACTGGAATGACACTCATTTAATGCTCCCTCCAATTTTCCAGTCACACTTTGTACTGATATCTCTTGACTGAGGTTAATTATATTAAAATTAATCCCACAGATGTTGGTTTATTTATTTTTCTCCTTTCATTTTCATGTATTTTCAAGAAATGAACCAGGGGCTGCCACATCAGTGCAAATACTGTAAAGACATAAGAACATAAGAAATAGGAGCAGGAGTAGGCCATACGGCCCCTTGAGCCTGCTCCGCCATTCAATAAGATCATGGTTGATCTGATCATGGACGCAGCTCCACTTCCCCGCCCGCTCCGCATGATCCCTTAGAAACATAGAAACATAGAAAATAGGTGCAGGAGCAGGCCATTCAGCCTTTCTAGCCTGCACCGCCATTCAATGAGTTCATGGCTGAACATGAAACTTCAGTACCCCCTTCCTGCTTTCACGCCATACCCCTTGATCCCCCGAGTAGTAAGGACTTCATCTAACTCCCTTTTGAATATATTTAGTGAATTGGCCTCAACTACTTCCTGTGGTAGAGAATTCCACAGGTTCACCACTCTCTGGGTGAAGAAATTTCTCCTTATCTCGGTCCTAAATGGCTTACCCCTTATCCTTAGACTGTGACCCCTGGTTCTGGACTTCCCCAACATTGGGAACATTCTTCCTGCATCCAACCTGTCCAAACCCATCAGAATTTTAAACGTTTCTATGAGGTCCCCTCTCACTCTTCTGAACTCCAGTGAATACAAGCCCAGTTGATCCAGTCTTTCTTGATAGGTCAGTCCCACCATTCCGGGAATCAGTCTGGTGAATCTTCGCTGCACTCCCTCAATAGCAAGAATGTCCTTCCTCAAGTTAGGAGACCAAAACTGTACACAATACTCCAGGTGTGGCCTCACCAAGGCCCTGTACAACTGTAGCAACACCTCCCTGCCCCTGTACTCAAATCCCCTCGCTATGAAGGCCAACATGCCATTTGCTTTCTTAACCGCCTGCTGTACCTGCATGCCAACCTTCAATGACTGATGTACCATGACACCCAGGTCTCGTTGCACCTTCCCTTTTCCTAATCTGTCACCATTCAGATAATAGTCTGTCTCTCTGTTTTTACCACCAAAGTGGATAACCTCACATTTATCCACATTATACTTCATCTGCCACGCATTTGTCCACTCACCTAACCTATCCAAGTCACTCTGTAGCCTCATAGCATCCTCCTCGCAGCTCACACTGCCACCCAACTTAGTGTCATCCGCAAATTTGGAGATACTACATTTAATCCCCTCGTCTAAATCATTAATGTACAATGTAAACAGCTGGGGCCCCAGCACAGAACCCTGCGGTACCCCACTAGTCACTGCCTGCCATTCCGAAAAGTACCCATTTACTCCTACTCTTTGTTTCCTGTCTGACAACCAGTTCTCAATCCACATCAGCACACTACCCCCAATCCCATGTGCTTTAACTTTGCACATTAATCTCCTGTGTGGGACCTTGTCGAAAGCTTTCTGAAAGTCCAAATATACCACATCAACTGGTACTCCTTTGTCCACTTTATTGGAAACATCCTCAAAAAATTCCAGAAGATTTGTCAAGCATGATCTCCCTTTCACAAATCCATGCTGACTTGGACCTATCATGTCACCATTTTCCAAATGCGCTGCTATGACATCCTTAATAATTGATTCCATCATTTTACCCACTACTGAGGTCAGGCTGACCGGTCTATAATTCCCTGCTTTCTCTTTCCCTCCTTTTTTAAAAAGTGTGGTTACATTGGCTACCCTCCACTCCATAGGAACTGATCCAGAGTCAATGGAATGTTGGAAAATGACTGTCAATGCATCCGCTATTTCCAAGGCCACCTCCTTAAGTACTCTGAGATGCAGTCCATCAGGCCCTGGGGATTTATCGGCCTTCAATCCCATCAATTTCCCCAACACAATTTCCCGACTAATAAAGATTTCCCTCAGTTCCTCCTCCTTACCAGACCCTCTGACCACTTTTATATCCGGAAGGTTGTTTGTGTCCTCCTTAGTGAATACTGAACCAAAGTACTTGTTCAATTGGTCTGCCATTTCTTTGTTCCCCGTTATGACTTCCCCTGATTCTGACTGCAGGGGACCTACGTTTGTCTTTACTAACCTTTTTCTCTTTACATACCTATAGAAACTTCTGCAATCCGCCTTAATGTTCCCTGCAAGCTTCTTCTCGTACTCCATTTTCCCTGCCCTAATCAAACCCTTTGTCCTTTCTGCTGAGTTCTAAATTTCTCCCTTATCCCCTTATCGTTTAAAAAACTGTCTATTTCTGCCTTAAATTTATTCAATGTCCCAGCTTCCACAGCTCTCTGAGGCAGCAAATTCCATAGATTTACAACCCTCTGAGTGAAGAAATTTCTCCCATCTCTGTTTTAAATGGGCGACCCCTTATTCTAAGATCGTGCCATCTAGTTCTAATCTCCTCCATCAGTGGAAACATCCTCTCTGCATCCAGCTTGTCAAGCCCCCTCATAAACTTATATGTTTCGATACGATCACCTCTCATTCTTCTGAATTCCAATGAGTAGAGACCCAACCTACTCAACCTTTCCTTATAAGTCAAACCCCTGATCTCCGGAATCAACCTGGTGAACTGCCTCCAAAGCAAGTATATCGTTTCGTAAATATGGAAACCAAAACGGCACGCAGTATTCCAGGTGTGGCCTCACCAATACCCTGTATAACTGTAGCAATACTTCCCTGCTTTTATACTCCATCCCCTTTGCAATAAAGGCCAAGATTCCATTGGCCTTCCTGATCACTTGCTGTACCTGCATACTATCCTTTTGTGTTTCATGCACAAGTACCCCCAGGTCCCGCTGTACTGCGACACTTTGCAATCTTTCTCCATTTAAATAATAACGTGCTCTTTGATTTTTTTTCTGCCAAAGTGCATGACCTCACACTTTCCAACATTATACTGCATCTGCCAAATTTTTGCTCGCTCACTTAGCCTGCCTATGTCCTTTTGCAGATTTATATGTCCTCGTCACACATTGCTTTTCCTCACATCTTTGTATCGTCAGCAAACTTGGCTACGTTACACTCGATTCCTTCTTCCAAGTTGTTAATATAGATTCTAAATAGTTGGGGTCCCAACACTGATCCTGCGGCATCCCACTAGTTACTGGTTGCCAACCAGAGAATGAACCATTTATCCTGATTCTGTTTTCTGTTGGTTAGCCAATCCTCTATCCATGCTAATATATTACCCCCAACCCCATGAACTTTTATCTTGTGCAGTAACCTTTTATGTGACACCTTGTCAAATGCCTTCTGGAAGTCCAAATACACAACATCCACTGTTCCCCTTTATCCAACTTGTTCGTTACGTCCTCAAAGAACTCCAGCAAATTTGTCAAACATGACTTCCCCTTCATAAATCCATGCTGACTCTGCCTGAGCAAATTTTGCTTTTCCAAAGGTCATGCGACCGCTTCTTTAATAGAAACATAGAAACATAGAAAATAGGTGCAGGAGTAGGCCATTCGGTCCTTTGAGCATGCACCGCCATTCAATAAGATCATGGCTGATTGTTCACCTCAGTACCCCTTTCAAGCTTTCTCTCCATACCCCTTGATCCCTTTAGTCGTAAGGGCCATATATAACTCTCTCTTAAATATATCCAATGAACTGGCATTAACAACTCTCTGCGGTAGGGAATTCCACAGGTTAACAACTCTCTGAGTGAAGAAGTTTCTCCTCATCTCAGTCCTAAATGGCTTACCCCTTATCCTTAGATTATGTCCCCTGGTTCTGGACTTCCCCAACATCAGGAACATTCTTCCTGCATCTAACCTGTCCAGTCCTGTCAGAATTTTATATGTTTCTCTGAAATCACCTCTCATCCTTCTAAACGCTAGTGAATACAGGCTCAGTCGATCCAGTCTCTCCTCATTTGTCAGTCCTACCATCCCGGGAATCAGTCTGGTGAACCTTCGCTGCACTCCCTCAATAACAAGAACATCCTTCCTCAGATTAGGAGACCAAAACTGAACACAATATTCCAGGTGAGGCCTCACCAAGGCCCTGTATAACTGCAGTAAGGCCTCCCTACTCCTATACTCAAATCCCCTAGCTATGAAGGCCAACATACCATTTGCCTTCTTCACCGCCTGTTGTATCTGCATGCCAACTTTCAATGGCTGATGTACCATGACACCCAGGTCTCGTTGCACCTCTCCTTTTCCTAATCTGCCGCCATTCAGATAATATTCTGCCTTCATGTTTTTGCCGCCAAAGTGGATAACCTCACATTTATCCACATTATACTGCATCTGCCATGCGTTTGCCCACTCATCTAATCTGTCCAAGTCATCCTGCAGCCTCTTACCGTCCTCCTCACAGCTCACACTGCCACCCAACTTAGTGTCATCTGCAAACTTGGAGATATTACACTCAATTCCTTCATCTAAATCATTAATGTATATTGTAAATAGCAGGGGTCCCAGCACTGAGCCCTGCTGCACCCCACTAGTCACTGCCTGCCATTCTGAAAAGGACCCGTTTATCCCGACTCTCTGCTTCCTGTCTGCCAACCAGTTCTCTATCCAAGTCAGTACATTACCCCCAATACCATCTTCTTTATTTTTGCAACCAATCTCTTGTGTGGGACCTTGTCAAAGGCCTTTTGAAAGTCCAAATAAACCACATCCACTGGTTCTCCCTTGTCCACTCTACCAGTTACATCCTCAAAAAATTCCAGAAGATTTGTCAAGCATGATTTCCCTTTCATAAATCCATGCTGATTTGAACCAATCCTGTCACTGCTTTCCAAATGCGCTGCTATTTCATCTTTAATAATTGATTCCAACATTTTCCCCACTACTGATGTCAGGCTAATCGGTCTATAATTCCCCGTTTTCTCTCTCCCTCCTTTTTTAAAAAGTGGTTTTACATTAGCTACCCTCCAGTCCATAGGAACTGATCCAGAGTCAATAGACTGTTGGAAAATGATCACCAATGAATCCACTATTTCTAGGGCCACTTCCTTAAGTACTCTGGGATGCAGTCTATCAGGCTCCGAGGATTTATCGGCCTTCATTCCCATCAATTTCCCTAACACAATTTCCCGCTTTATAAGGATATCCTTCAGTTCCTCCTTCTCACTAGACCCTCGGTCCCCTAGTATTTCCGGAAGGTTATTTGTGTCTTCCTTCGTGAAGACAGAACCAAAGTATTTGTTCCACTAGTCTGCCATTTCTTTGTTCCCCATTATAAATTCACCTGAATCTGATTGCAAGGGACCTACGTTTGTCTTCACTAATCTTTTTCTCTTCACATATCTATGGAAGCTTTTGCAGTCAGTTTTTATGTTCCCAGCAAGCTTCCTCTCATACTCTATTTCCCCCCTCCAAATTAAACCCTTTGTCCTCTGCTGAATTATAAAATTCTCCCAGTCCTCAGGTTTGCTGCTTTTTCTGGCCAACTTATATGCCTCTTCCTTGGATTTAACACTATCCTTAATTTCCCTTGTTAGCCATGGTTGAGCCACCTTCCCTGTTTTATTTTTACTCCAGACAGTGATGTACAATTGTTGAAGTTCATCTATGTGATCTTTAAATGTTTGCCATTGCCTATCCACCGTCAACCCTTTAAGTATCATTTGCCAGTCTATTCTAGCCAATTCACGTCTCATACCATCGAAATTACCTTTCCTTAAGTTCAGGACCCTAGTCTCTGAATTAACTGTGTCACTCTCCATCTTAATAAAGAATTCTACCATGTTATGGTCACTCTTCCCCAAGGGCCCTCGCACAACAAGATTGTTAATTAGTACTTTCTCATTACACATCACCCAGTCGAGGATGGCCAGTGCACTAATTGGTTCCTTGACATATTGGTCCAGAAAACCATCCCAAATACATCCAGGAAATTCTCCTCCACCGTACTGCTACCAGTTTAGTTAGCCCAATCTATATGTAGATTAAAGTCGCCCATGATAACTGCTGTACCTTTATTGCACGCATCCCTAATTTCTTGTTTGATGCTGTCCCCAACCTCACTACTACTGTTTGGTGGTCTGTACACAAATGAACTCCAACATTTTCCCAACCACAGATGTTAGGCTAACTGGTCTATAGTTTCCTGCTTTTTGTCTGCCTCCTTTTTTAAATAGGGCCATTACATTTGCAGTTTTCCAATCTGCTGGGAACTCCCAGCACGTGCTATTATTATAAATAGTTTTGATTTATTTCATAATTATTATAAATAGTTTTGATTTATTTTGCTTAAAGAAATAACATTGCAGTGAGGTTAACTACATTCCACTTAATTTTGAAAGTGTTTTTTTTATTCGTTCATGGCATGTGGGCATCGCCCACATTTTTTGCCAATCCATAATTGCCCTTGAGAAGGTGGTGATGAGCCGCTGCAGTAGCAGTTTGGTACAATTGAGTGGTTTGCGAGGTCATTTCAGAGGTCAGTTAAGAGTGAACCACATTGCTGTGGTTCTGGAGTCACATATCAGCCAGACTGGGTAAGGGCATCAGGTTTCCTTCCCTGAAGGACATTAGTGAACCAGATGGGTTATTAAATCCAACAGTTTCAAGTAGCTTTTTAATTCCAGATTTATTTAATTAACTGCAGTGGTGGGAAATGAACTCTTAACTCCGGATCATCAGTCCAGGCTTCTGGATTACTAGTCCAGTAACATAACCACTATGCTACCCCATGATTTGTATTTATCTAGTTAATCAACAGACAAAATTTTAGCACTTCTGTGTCCAATGTCATTGACATACCTCCATTCTTCAGGACCAATTCAGGTGCAAATGGAAAGCCTGTAGCATATTGCCCATTCTTTGCTGAAAATCTAACAGTTTCTGGAATCTTTTATCCTGTGGCCCCGCGAGCATTCTTGGAACCACAGAGTTGCCAACATTTGAAAAGCAATCAAGACCCACATTTTTCTTTTTTTAAGCACTTTAAATCACATGTGAACTTAAAATGTGGCTTTGTAAGTTTCTCATATGAATTATGAGCATCAAACAAAATTCTCACATTTCAGGACTCATAAATGAATCACAATCCCTTTTAATAGCTCCAACAGGGAGCTTCCCTCACACTCACATAAAGTGGGCTTTGAAGGTTAGCCCACCCTGACGCAATGAAGAAAGAAAGACTTGCATTTATATAGCACCGTTCACGACCACCAGACTTCTCAAAGCGCTTTACAGCCAGTGAAGTACTTTTGGAGTGTAGTCACTGTTGTAACGTGGGAAACACAACAGCTAATTTGCGCACAAGCAAGCAGAGGAGGACAAAGGGTTTAATTAAAAGGGGGAAAATAGAGTACGAGGAGAAGCTTGCCGGGAACATAAAAACTGACTGCAAAAGCTTCTATAGATATGAGAAGAGAAAAAGATTAGTGAAGATAAACATAGGTCCCTTGCAGTCGGATTCAGGTGAATTTATAATGGGGAACAAAGAAATGGCAGACCAATTGAACAAATACTTCGGTTCTGTCTTGACGAAGGAAGACACCAATAACCTTCCGGAAGTACTAGGGGACCGAGGGTCTAGTGAGAAGGAAGAACTGAAGGATATCCTTATGAGGCGGGAAATTGTGTTAGGGAAATTGATGGGATTGAAGGCCGATAAATCCCCGGGGCCTGATAGTCTGCATTCCAGAGTACTTAAGGAAGTGGCCCTAGAAATAGTGGATTCATTGGTGATCATTTTCCAACAGTCTATTGACTCTGGATCAGTTCCTATGGACTGGAGGGTAGCTAATGTAACACCACTTTTTTAAAAAGGAGGAAGCGCGAAAGCGGGTAATTAGCCTGACATTAGTGGTGGGGAAAATGTTGGAATCAATTATTAAGGATGAAATAACAGCGCATTTGGAAAGCAGTGACAGGATAGGTCCAAGTCAGCATGGATTTGTGAAGGGGAAATCGTGCTTGACAAATCTTCTGGAATTTTTTGAGGATGTAACTAGTAGAGTGGACAAGGGAGAACCAGTGGATGTGGTTTATTTGGACTTTCAAAAGGCTTTTGACAAGGTCCCACACAAGAGATTGGTGTGCAAAATCAAAGCACATGGTATTGGGGGTAATATACTGACGTGGATAGAGAACTGGTTGGCAGACAGGAAGCAGAGAATCGGGATAAATGTGTCCTTTTCAGAATGGCAGGCAGTGACTAGTGGAGTGCTGCAGGGCTCAGTGCTGGGACTCCAGCTCTTTGCAATATACATCAATGATTTGGATGAAGGAATTGAGTGTAATATCTCCAAGTTTGCAAATGACACTAAACTGGCTGAGCTGTAACGGGGACACTAAGAGGCTGCAGGGTGACTTGGACAGGTTAGGTGAATGGGCAAATGCATGGCAGATGCAATATAATATGGATAAATGTGAGGTTATCCACTTTGGGGAAAAAACGCGAGGACAGAATATTATCTGAATGGTGGCAGATTAGGAAAAGGAGAGGTGCAATGAGATCTGGGTGTCATGGTTCATCAGTCATTGAAAGTTAGCATACAGGTACAGCAGGCGGTGAAGAAGGCAAATGGTATGTTGGCCTTCATAGCTAGGGGATTTGAGTATAGGAGCAGGGAGGTCTTACTGCAGTTATACAGGGCCTTAGTGAGGCCTCACCTGGAATATTGTGTACAGTTTTGGTCTCCTAATCTGAGAAAGGACATTCTTATTATTGAGGGAGTACAGCGAAGGTTCACCAGACTGATTCCTGGGCTGGCTGGACTGACATATGAGGAGAGACTGGATCAACTGAGCCTTTATACTTTGGAGTTTAGAGGATGAGAAGGGATCTGATAGAAACATATAAGATTCTGACGGGACAGGACAGGTTAGATGCAGGTAGAATGTTCCCGATGTTGGGGAAGTCCAGAACCAGGGGACACAGTCTTAGAATAAGGGGTAGGCCATTTAGGACTGAGATGAGGAGAAACTTCTTCACTCAGAGAGTTGTTAACCTGTGGAATTCCCTGCCGCAGAGAGTTGTTGATGCCAGCTCATTGGATATATTCAAAAGGGAGTTACATATGGCCCTCACGGCTAAGGGAATCAAGGGGTATGGAGAGAAAGCAGGAAAGGGATACTGAGGGAATGATCAGCCATGATCTGAGGGAATGATCAGCCATGATCTTAGTGAATGGTGGTGCAGGCTCGAAGGGCCGAATGGCCTACTCCTGCACCTATTTTCTATGTTTCTATGTTTCTTCCGCAAACAGCAATGTGATAATGACCAGACAATCTGTTTTTGTTGTGTTGATTGAGTGATAAATATTGGCTAGATCACTGGGGATTACTCCCCTGCTCTGCTTAGAAATAGTGCCATGGGAATTTTTACGTCCAACTAAGAGAGCAGACGGGACCTCGGTTTAACGTCTCATCCGCCAGTGCAGCGCTCCCTCAGCACTGCACTGGAGTGTCGGCCTCGACTTTTTTGTGCTCAAGTCCCATGGAGTGGGACTTGAAGCCACAACCTTCTGACCCAGAGGCAAGAGTGCTACCCACTGAGCCACAGCTGACACTAAAGCAAACTTATAGCCAGACGTCCATGCTGGTCATTATGCTCCACACAAACGCCACGTGTTAATTTAGATATTTTTGTCGGACAATGGAATGAAAATTATACAAACACTTCAGTGCACAAAATCAAAGCGACGGAAAATCATGGGCCGAAAGGATTGGACATAGATCACACACCAGTGCAACCCGTACCGATACCCCGTAATGCTGACGTGCGCCTTCTAAAAGATATGTAGCATGGCTTAATCCAATTAAATCCACCCCCTATTAATTTTCCCAGTTGGTGTTTTAGTTCAACAGCAGCAATCATTGACTAATGTGTTTAAAATCATGTTGGGACGTGTGGGCCGGAGTGCGGTTCTCGCTGCTTGGTGTTCCCCTAGCGCAGAGACTTGACATCTTCCACTTGGCAGTAAAATTACCAAAAGTCTGAATATCTCATGGTATCCTCATTTGGGGGGTGTCCTCCTGCTGGTTACAGCTGGCTGAATTGTGCAGGATACACAGCATTCTAAAGATAATTTTTTGTTGGTATTCAGGTCAAAGCAAGTGGTGAATAATCTTAATGTTGAGCTATTGTTCTTGCACTGTCAACACGGTTTTCCACCTCCATTGCAGACACCCGTTTCCCTACCCTTTTCCATTCTGGCGCTGAAATTCTAAACCATGTTGTCACCACCTCTAGAACTGACCTCTCAAATGTTTTCACCACTGACCTCCCATCCACCACTCTTCACAAATTCCATTCAATCCAGAGCTCTGCATGTCCTCTCTCACACACAGTTCCTGTGTTTGCCAAGCTCTGTTGGTTCCCGTCCCCCGGCATATTGATTTCAAGTTCCTCGTTCCCATTTTCAAATCCCTCTATCGTCTTGCTCCACCATTGGAGCAATCCTCGATATCCATATGTCACCACGCACACCCTATGCTCCTCCAACCCTGGCTCACTGCTCATCTTCCATTCCCACTGCTCCACATGAATCATAGAATGGTTGCAGCGCAGAAGGAGGCCATTCGGCTCGTTGAGCCCGTGTCGGCTCTCTGCAAGAGCACTTCAGCCAGTCCCACTCCCCTGCCCTGCAAACTTTTTTTCCTTCAGGTACTTACCCAACTCCCTTTTGAAAGCCATGATTGAGTCTGCCTCCGCCACCCTTTCAGGCAGTGCATTCCAGATCCTAACCACTCGCTGCGTAACAAAGTTTTTCCTCATGTCGCCTTTGGTTCTTCTGCCAATCACCTTAAACCTGTGTCCTCTGGCTCTCGACCTTTTCACCAATGGGAACAGTTTCTCTCTATCTATTATGATTAGACCCCTCATGATTTTGAACACCTCTATCAAATCTCTTCTCAATCTTAAAACATAAGAACATAAGAAATAGGAGCAGGAGTAGGCCTGCTGGCCCCTCAAGCCTGCTCCGCCATTTAATAAAATCATGGCTGATCTGATCATGGACTCAACTCCACTTCCCTGCTCTTCTCTGCTGCAGGGAGAACAACCCCAGCTTCTCCAGTCTATCTACGTAATTGAAGTCCCTCATCCCTGGAACCATTCTGTTAAATCTTTTCTGCACCCTCTCTAAAGGCCTTCACATCCTTCCTAAAGTGCGGTGCCCAGAATTGGATGCAATACTCCAGCTGCGGCCGGACCAGTGTTTTATAAAGGCTGCTTTTTCAGTCACTGCACCCCCTACTCGCCTCAAAAAAAATTTCCCCTCTCTTGCTTCAAAAGCCTCTTCAAGATTATTTCATTGACCCTGCCTTTGTTCTCTCTTAATCTCTTCCCATTTTCTGTTCACCCTCTCCTCTCCTTCGCAAGCTATTTGAGGGCACTATGGGGCTAAATTGCTGATTGTGTGCAGAGCCCACCCCAGAGCACAGCAACCTGTGTGCTGTATGCACCTGTGAGTATGCTCACAGCTTTGTAGAGCTGTTGAGGGAGCGGGCAGGTCAGAGGGCCCCTCGTAGGACTGCTCCTGGGCATGGCCAAGGGTGCCATCAGCCAGTCCAGGCAGCGTGCGGTCGAGGGGGTCATTCAGCCCGACTGCCTGCCTCTCTTCTGCGGTTACATCCGAGCCAGGGTGTCCCTGGAGATGGAGCACACGGTGTCCATTGGTACGCTCGCGGCCTTCCGCGAGAGGTGGGCACCGGAGGGACTGGATTGCATCATCACCCTTGGCAACCAAATTTTAATTTGATTTTAAATGTTTAAAGTTTAATTTGTTTATTGTGCCGGATTTTAGTGCCCCCCCCCCCCCACTTTTAGCCAGGGGGGCACTTGTATAATTTGTGTTTTAGTGCCCTCAAAAAAAAACAAGGGGCACTTGTTTGATAATGTTTGGTGTGTCCCCCCCTTTAATCGGGGGCACTTGATTTAATTGATTTATTGTTTTACAACCAAAATAGTTGTAGAGCTGTTGAGGGAGTGGGCAGTTCGGAAGGCCTTCTCGTAGGACTGTTCTTGGGCATGGCCAAGGGGGCCATCAGCCGGTCCAGGCAGCGGGCGGTCGAGGGGGTCGTTCAGCCCGACTGCCTGCCTCTCTTCCTCGGTTACATCCGAGCCAGGGTGTCCCTGGAGATGGAGCACGCGGTGTCCACCGGTATGCTCGCAGCCTTCCGCGAGAGGTGGTCACCGGAGGGACTGGAGTGCATTGTCACCCCCGGCAACCAAATTTTAAGTTGAATTAAGTTTACTGCCAAAAGTTAATTTGTTTTTTGTGTCGGTTTTAGTGCCCCCCCTTTAATAAGGGGCCACTTATATTAATATTGCAACAAAATAGTTGTAGAGCAGTTGAGTTGGGAGTGGCTTAGCCAGTCACATGATGTTCACAAGACTCAATAAAACCCCAGCCAGTTGGGTTCGGGGGATCCACGATGAGGCAGATGGTTGTGAGCCTGGTGGATGAACGGGTAATGTGTAGTGTGATTGTTAAACCTTTTGCTAATAAACTAACTAGTTTGTAATAGCAATGTGCTGCTCTGTATTCTTAAGCAAGGAACCCATGAAGCAAATACATTACACCCTGCATCTGTATTGAGTCCCATTCCAGGAAGATTAGGTTAGAGCAGAGAGCGGAAGTCCTGTACCAGAGGGGAATTCAGCCCACTATCTCTTCAGGGAGATTCCTGTGCTGCCAGGCGATGCAGGAGATGGAGCAACTTTATTTGGTCAGTAAGCACCATAGCATGAACAGTTGGTGTTCACCAGGGATCTTTCCAGAGCAGTATCGACTCCTTTCAGTTAAGTGGAACGAATTGACACTGCGCTGACAAAATGTTAAAATATATTGGATGCTGGGAAATAGTGTTCTATGTTCCAGGAATTCCTGGAGCCTGGTAGAGATGCAGAAGAAAATAAATCTGTGTTTGTTTGGACAAGATGAAAAGAGATCAAACACGAATTCTTTATCTGAAGAAAAAAATCAATTAAAAGTCGTCTTTGGTAGGGAATCGATTCAATAGAAAGTTTTAATTCTCCTTGGAGACCTCTGTTGGCACCAAGCAGTTGGTGGAGGTGAACGTCAATTATACAGGTGAGTGAGTTCCTGTGTGTTCTGCATTTCTGTGCAATACATTGTTCAGTCCATACAGCTCCATTGTCTGATTTACTATTCTGTTCATTGGCCTCCTTGTGTATGCTTCGCTTAACACATGCTGTTCTATGGCAAGCAGCGCACTACAGTTGTCCAGTAAGAGTACTGATATGCAAACAATGAAAAGACATCTCTGGGAATACGAGGCAATGTCAGAGAATGTTTACATGGAAACAAGTTAGATTGTCTGGTTCCTCCCAGGCTTTCTGTGAGAAGTGTCGAGACATTCTGTCACGGACATGACAGTGTGTTTCCGTCAATAATACAGCACCATGGATATATGGATAGTCTAGTTCAGTGCCAAGAGCTTACTATATTATACCTATGCAAATGCTTTGTTTGAGTCTCCTTAATACTTTGGAGAATTTGTTAAGTGAGTTGTGAACTAAAGAGTCAATGCAAAAGAACAGTTGTGTAATATATTTTAGTATCTGTCCATGATGCTGAAATGATTGTTGGAAACCTTTCTGTAATTGAATGCCCAGACACACACGTCTCTGCATCTTTCTGACTCAGGGATGGCAGGCAATATTAGACGGGATGCAAAAAATATCTGTGACCAAGCGGAGAGAAATTCTGTGTGCTGATCATTCCATGGCTAAGAGGCTTGATGGTGCTACGCCGTTTTACAGGCGCAAAATGGGCTCTTCAGAATCCAAGATGGCGGTTGGGGCGTTCGTGCTCATTGCACGGCGGAAGTGCGCCTCTCCCTGTATTGGTTGAAGGCAGGAAAAAAGAGGTGCCCAGGGCCCGCGCCTGAACCAGGCATTGGGCCCTTTGTGTATGCAAATGTGCGATCTAACACATGGTTGAGGCCACTTATGCAAAATTGGGCTGCCCCGTTCGCAGCCGGCTGTGTTCAGGAAAAAGTGGTCTACACGCAGCTTAAACCGTGGTCTTTCAGGAGACTGCTGCAGGCTGCAGGTAAGTTTAAAATAAAATATACTAATCTGAATGTAGAGCTGGAAGGTGCAGAAGTGCTGCAACCGACTTCACTGCAGTGCCAAAGACCGTTGCCAGCCCCCGATCGGCCACCTCCTTGTCATTCGCTTCGCCCCCCCCCCCGCCCCAGTCTTATTCCTCAATCAGTTGCTGTCTTTCCCAGGACCTACCCGAGGTTATCACTCTAACATGCCAATGTTTAGACCCAATTTCTAGACCCACATCTCTTCCTCCACACTGGTGTTATTTTATACATAAGTTGCATTGTCACTGGGAATCTCTGATTTACAAGACGTAGATTCCTGATGTAAAGAGGCAGGTATCATCGAATCATAGAAATTTACGGCACAGAAGGGATCCATTCGGCCCATCATGTCAGTGCTGGCCGAAAAGGAGCACAGGCATGACGGGTCGAATGGCCTCCTTCTGTGCCCTAAATTTCTATGATTCTGCATCCAAGTACCTTTTAATTGTGATGAGTGTTTCTGCCTCTACCATCCTTTCAGGCAATGCATTCCAGACCCCCACTGCCCTCTGGGTGATAAAAGTTCTCCTCAACCCCCCTCCCTTCTACCAATTACTTTAAATCTATGCCCCCAGTATTGACATCTCTGCTAAGGGAAATAGATCATTCCTATCCCCTCTATCCAGGCCTCTCAAAATGTTATACACCTCAATTAAATCTCCCCTCAGCCTCCTCTGTTCCAAAGAAAACAACCCCAGCCTATCCAATCTTTCCTCATAACTAAAATTCTCCAGTCCTGGCAACATCCTCTGTAGCCTCTCCAGTATAATTACATATTTCCTGTAATATGGTGACCAGAACTGTATGCATTACTCTAGCTGTGGTCTAACTAGTGTTTTATATAGTTCAGCATAACTTCCCTGCTTTTGTATTCTATCCTACCTGCCTTCTTAACTATTTAATCTATCTGTCCTGCTACCTTTGGGGATCTATGGACATGCACCCCAAAGTCCCTCTGTTGGTCTACCATTCTCAATATCCACCATTTGCTGTGTGTACCCCTTGCCTTGTTAGCCCTCATCACCTCTCACTTCTCTGGATTGAATTCCATTTGCCACTTTTCTGCCCTCCTGACCAGTCTATTGATATCTTTCTGCAGTCTACAGCTTTCTTCCCCACTATCAACTACAATTTTTGTATCATCTGCAAACTTACATTAACTGTCCATTTACTTAGCTTATGCCTCTTTCCTTACCCACAAATTTTCCTTTGTCTTTATTCATTCATGGTTTCTCATTAGTGTTTAGTTTGTTCTTGTTTTTTACCAAAGTATATTTTTCTTGGATTCTGTTGAATTCTGTTTTAAATGTTTCCCATTGCTATTCTACATCATTGATGTCAATAAAGTTGTCCATTTTATTTTCCCAACTTCTATTCTCAGCCCTCAAAATCAGCTTTTCTCTAATCTATTATCCTAGTCTTTGTCATGCTTATGTCCTTCTCAATTATTATCTTAAAGTGTATTTTATTGTGATCACTATTGCCTAGATGTTCCCCTACTTTTACTTTTCTCTTCTGCTCTGGTTCATTCCCCATTACTAGATCCAGTAGGGAATTCTCTCTTGTTGGGCTTCTTACATACTGGGTTAGAAAGCAGTCCTGTAAACATTGTAGGAACTCTATATCCTTATCCCCTTTACCTACCTCTTCTAGCCAATTAATTTTGGGGTAGTTGAAATCCCCCATGATGTTTATTCTATGATTTTTACTAATTTCCTTAATTTTGTTGAATATTTTTTCCTCCACTTCCCTTCCACTATTAGTGGTTCTGTAGACTACCCCTATTAGTGTGATTAATCCTTTATTATCTTATCTCTATCCATTCTTGAACTGTTACGTCTGTAGTTCACTGTAGCAATTTGATACAACTTGAGTGGCTACTGGTCCACTTCAGAGGGCAGTTAAGAGCCAACTACATTAGTGTGGCAGTGGAGTCATGTATAGGATGCAGGTCATGAGGGCAGGTTTACTTCCCTGAAGAACAATAATGAAGCAGTTTTTTTTTACAATAATGTGACATAGAAACATAGAAACATAGAAAATAGGTGCAGGAGTAGGCCATTCAGCCCTTCGAACCTGCACCACCATTCATAGAAACATAGAAACATAGAAAATAGCTGCAGGAGTAGGCCATTCGGCCCCTTGAGCCTGCACCGCCATTCAATGAGTTCATGGCTGAACACGCAACTTCAGAACCCCATTCCTGCTTTCTCGCCATACCCCTTGATCCCCCTAGTAGTAAGGACTATATCTAACTCCTTTTTGAATATATTTAGTGAATTGACCTCAACAAATTTCTGTGGTAGAGAATTCCACAGATTCACCACTCTCTGGGTGAAGAAGTTTCCCCTCATCTCGGTCCTAAATGGCTTACACCTTATCCTTAGACTGTGACCCCTGGTTCTGGACTTCCCCAACATTGGGAACATTCTTCCTGCATCCTGAAAGGTTTAGACAATGCTGTCACCTCCAAGAGAAAAGCTTTAACCGATTGTGGTCTCACTCCTCGAGAGATTTTTACACTGCAATTACTCTCAAGCATGTTTAAAAAAGCAACACACGCAGTGGGACCTACCAACATCTAACTTAACACAGGAGACGCCTGAGGACACAATGTGGACTGGTGGATTTAGCGAGAGCCTCCGAATATTGCACGCGATACAGCGATTGGCTGATCATGCAACTTCAGTACCCCATTCCTGCTTTCTCTCCATGCCCTTTGATCCCTTTAGCTGTAAGGGCCACACCTAACTCCCTTTTGAATATATTTAGTGAATTGACCTCAACAAATTTCTGTGGTAGAGAATTCCACAGGTTCACAATTCTCTGAGTGAAGAAGTTTCTCCTCATCTCGGTCATAAATGGCTTACCCCTTATCCTTAGACTGTGACCCCTGGTTGTGGACTTCCTGCTAACTTTTGTTTACTGATAATAGCTTTTTAGTTCCAAATGTATTTTTTAAAACCGTTTTAATTCTCAAACTGCCACGGTGGGATTTGAACTTTCATTCTCTGGATTGTTAGCCCAGGCTTCTGGATTACTAGTCCAGTATCACTGCTTTATGATACATTGTATATTTAACTAAACAATTTAACTCCAAGCTTTTAAGCTTGGAAGAGACAAAAACAAATTGAGCTGGAGCAAATTTGAGCCAAGAAACAGTGACCTCATTTCCACTGTGCTGGTTGATGGATGGAGAGTAGGCCACAGGTTTCCACCCACAGCTTGTCATATAGTGACTTCTCAGTCTCAAATGTGATATTGTCAGACGCGCTGAGCAGAGGCCAGGGACCTGCCAATGGAGAGGGAAGGAAAATTGGAAAGTCATCCATCTCTCAACAGACAGCCACAGTCACAGCAAGTGATTTAGCGGAGTGCGACAAATGTGCAGAGTTCTGTGTTGGCCACGCACAGTGCGATTGGCTGCCCTGTGTACCGCAACCCTGTAAATGTATTTCCAGAGGCAGTCAAAATGCTTGTTACCGAGTGGACCTGAGTGATAGCAAATCAGTTGCCACAACAACCCCCTTGCCTAACTATGCCTCTGGCAGTGGCCTGGGACTTGGCTCTCGGTGCATCTACTGTTTCTTACGTTCTTATTCAGTTGGAGAAACTGCACGGCACCGAGAAACTCTTGAAGGAGAAAATTATTTTTCGCTGCTGTAAATAGACAAGAACAAAATATAGGCCTGTCTTATCTTTTATTGCTTGTTTGCCATGAACAATTTTTGTTGTTTACGCAGGTGCTAAATTAATCTTCAGTTGCAGACGTGCAACCAGCTCACCGCATCTACTTATCCTACAAATCCCACAGCCCAGGGACCGCACATATAACATAAATCTGCTAAACTATATGTAGGCGCTTGGAAGATAATCCTAATTACTGCGCTGTTCCAGAGTATTTCTTTTCAGGTAACCTGTCCTTTCCCTGCAGTGATTGAAAACTGTGGATATGGTGTTGTGATTTTGTGCGAATGCCTGAATGCTGTTTACTTCCCTACAGGGCAATCTCTCACGTCAGGGAGACTTCATAGAAATGTCTTACTTTGATTTTATGAGTGGAAATTGTAGAGTGCCAGGTAGCTGTTAGGGGCACCCAAACAATAGGCCCCGCGAATTTAATAGTGGGATCAAGGCCTGTGCAGGTTGGGCACAGGCCGCCTCACTGCTAAATTGGTCTGCTTTGCACCCATTTTACGACAGAAAAATGGGCACATTGCGTACCAATTTTTATCCCTATGAGACGCATGAAATTAATTGAGTCAGTGTCCTGTTGTAGACCTTTATTGACTTGGTAGAAATATTATGCATTATATGAAAAATGCACATGGATATTGGTCAGAAAACGCTAATCTTAAATTAAAACAGAAAATGCTGGGAATACTCAGCAGGTCACGCAGTCTCTGTGGAGAAATAAACAGAGTTAACATTTCTGATCGATGACCCTTCTTCAGAGCTGGAAACAGTTGGAGATGTAACAGGTTTTTATGCAAGGGCAGGGAAAAGGGGGAGGGGAGGAAAGGACAAAAGGGAAGGGCTGTGATAGGGTAGAAGGCAGAAGAGATTAAAAGATAAAAGGGATGATGGTGCAAGGCAAAAGGAGATGGTAATGGGACAAGACAAGAAACAAAAGATGAGTCTACACAGGGTGTAACTGGGAATGGCAGAATCATCAACAGCTGCTGTGGGAAAGAGAGAAAAATCCAGAAAAAAATAGGGGCAGGGGTTATGGTCTGAAATTGTTGAAATCGATGTTGAGTCCAGAAGGCTGTAAATTGCCTAAACGAAAGATGAGATGCTGATTCTTGAGTTAACGTTGAGCTTCGTTGAAACAGTGTGGGAGACCGAGGATGGAGTGATCAGAACGGGATTGGAGCAGAGACTTAAAGTGACAGTCGAAGTGACAATTCTAATCTTAGTTGCCCACTACCAAGAATGGGAAGGAAAGTCATTGTTATAGGGCCGAGACTTTTGAACTGAAGTGGAACTTAACGGCAGGATTCCTATTAGCGACTTGAGGCTAAGTCAGCAATCTCTTTCACTCGCAAGACAAAAAAAAAATTCAATTGGAGCAGAACTTACCCAATGGCTGAGGGATATTTGTGCTCTTCAATCACCCAAGTCCAGATTGAACTGACCTTATTCACCCCTATTATGGAAAGGTTTAGGACCTCTATTTCAACCCTCTCAGCTGGAGAAGAAGACTTTAGGAATGAGGTGAAAAAAGGTGGAGAATAAGACAAAAAAGAAAATGAAGAAATACACACTGAAAAGCTGCTTTCAAAATTAGCAATGCATTTTGATGCATTTGCAAATGACTGTTGCTACTGATTCGTTTAATTTCACTTAGAGAAGTCAGAGTTTAAACTGGAATAAGTTTTCTGGTCATAAACAGCATTTATTCAGAAATAAACACAAACTGGGGAATAAAAGCAGTTGCCAGTATGGTAGTAATTAGTGTCGCAGGAACTGTAGGCTTAATCAGCCTTCATGGCCATTAATGAAAGAACTTGCAGAACATTAATTTATATTATTTTTGTGATGCTACAGGCAACTGTCTGATAAAGCTGTTTTCTGATCAGTTTGCCATATCTCCTCCTTGATTAAAATGAAGCTTGGCCATTTACCGTTAAGTCATTAAACACACTGCATGGTCTCAATGCCAATCAAGATACATGATTGTCCACAGCGGGTAAATGTAACTTTGCAACAAGACATTAACTTGTACAACATCACATTCTGAGCAAGAGTATAGCTTGAAGTAAAATATACTGCTAATGAACAGAGCAGTTTCAGACATTAGTTGAATGAATGCTTTTATTTGAAGATATGAACACCTCTCTTCCCTGGTCATGCATTTTCTTCAACCACCTCTAGAAGGTGATGAACTTGCTCCTGGGGTTCTGCTAATGTTATGTTTCAGTGAGCTGCCAACAGTCATCCAAAAGTAGCCCAATAATGACTTCTTCACAAACCCCCTTTGGAGGCAGGGGCGGGGGAGCGACTCCCCAATATAAGCCAGGTGCAAGGGGGAAGGAACATGGAACTCGTGTCCATCCATTGTTTGGTACAATAAAAGTGTTGGCTTGGCTTGCTGTTAGCAATCTCAGCTCTGAGTCAGAAGGCTGTGAATCCAAGGATTTGAGCATGCAATCTAGACCGACCCCAGTGAATGGAGTGCTGCATTGTCAGAATTGTCATCTTGTGGATGAGATGTTGAACTGAGGAACTTAGGTGGACATAAAAGATCTCCTGTTACTGTTTGAAGATTTCTCCTGGTGTCCTGACCAATATTCATCTCTCAACCAACACCATCAAAACAGAATTAGGGCCGAAATTGCCCCCCGACTGAAAGGGGGCGCACTACCATTTTTTAAAGCTGTTTCTCCGCCCCAATCCATGGGGCGGAGAGTGGAGCGAAATTGAGATCTTTAAAAAATTTTTTTAAATTTCTTCCAGGCTGGTGAGGGGTGGACATCGGTCGGTGACATCAGCACCCCACTGAGCACACTGATGATGTCAGCGCGACGCAGATTCAGTTAAAGGGGAGGGCCGCTGCGAACTCTGTAACCACATTAGTGCCGCCCACTGGCCCACCTGGGAGGGTTTCGGCTGGGCCAGCGGCCTGGTACCCAAGAGAGGGTGCCGGGCTGCCTGTTGGTGGCTCGGCCGAACCCATGGCCGCCATTGTCGGGCTGACTTCAGAGTCGCCCAGCCACAGGCCGATCCACTCTCGCCGGGCAATTTCACACGTGGGGCAGAAAGGGGGTTGCCGCCGGGTGGTAAGGGGTCAATGGGGCAGGAACACCGGCAAGGCGGGAACGTCCACCACCCCAAAGATAAATGAGGGCAATCTCACAATTGTCCCCGACTCCATGCCAACCGAACGGTGAATGCTTTCCACAAAGTGCTCTTTAAAAAAAAAAGGAGTCAATTTTGGCCGGAATATCTGATCACATGTCATTTAGTGTTAGTAGGATCTTGCTATATGTAAATTGGCTGTACAGAGCAACAGTGACTATATTTCATGCAGGTACAGCAGGCGGTTAAGAAAGCAAATGGCATGTTGGCCTTCATAACGAGGGGATTTGAGTACAGGGGCAGGGAGATGTTGCTACAGTTGTACAGGGCCTTGGTGAGGCCACACCTGGAGTATTGTGTACAGTTTTGGTCTCCTAACTTGAGGAAGGACATTCTTGCTATTGAGGGAGTGCAGCGAAGGTTCACCAGACTGATTCCCGGGATGGCGGGACTGACATATCAAGAAAAACTGGATCAACTGGGTTTGTATTCACTGGAGTTCAGAAGAATGAGAGGGGATCTCATAGAAAAGTTTAAAATTCTGACTGGTTTAGACAGGTTAGATGTAGGAAGAATGTTCCCAATGTTGGGGAAGTCCAGAACCAGGGGTCACAGTCTAAGGATAAGGGGTAAGCCATTTAGGACCGAGATGAGGAGAAACTTCTTCACCCTGAGAGTGGTGAATCTGTGGAATTCTCTACCACAGAAAGTTGTTGAGGCCACTTCACTAAATATATTCAAAAAGGAGTAAGATGTAGTCCTTACTACTCGGGGGATCAAGGGGTATGGCGCGAAAGCAGGAATGGGGTACTGAGGTTGCATGTTCAGCCATGAACTCATTGAATGGCGGTGCAGGCTCAAAGGGCCGAATGGCCTACTCCTGCACCTATTTTCTATGTTTCTATGTCTATGTTTCTAAAAGTAGAGCACTTCGGGATGTCCTGAAGACATGAAAGTTGCTATATAAATAAAAATGCTTTCTTTATATCTTCTTGTTCCAGCACACTACAATGTTCTGTCGAGCTTGTTTTTTTGTATTCCATGACTGCTTCTGTAAGACCACACAGGTGTATGCACACTTGCTCACACGCACACACACTCACTCTTCATCATCATCATCATAGGCAGTCCCTCGAAATCAAGGAAGACTTGCTTCCTCTCCAAAAGTGAGTTCTCAGGTGACTGTACAGTCCGATACGGGAATTACAGTCTCTGTCACAGGTGGGACAGACAGTGGTTGAAGGAAAGGGTGGATGGAGAGTCTGGTTTGCCGCACGCTCCTTCTGCTGCCTGCGCTTGGTTTCTGCATGCTCTCAGCGACGAGACTCGAGGTGCTCAGCGCCCTCCCCGATGCTCTTCCTCCACTTTGGGCGATCTTGGGTCAGGGATTCCCAGGTGCCAGTGGGGATGTTGCACTTTATCAAGGAGGCTTTGAGGGTGTCCTTGAAATGTTTCCTCTGCCCAGCTGGGGCTCGCTTGCCGTGTAGGAGTTCCGAGTGGAGCACTTGCTTTGGGAGTCTCATGTCGGGCATGCGGATGATGAGGCCCGCCCAACGGAGCTAGTCGAGTGTGGTCAGTGCTTCGATGCTGGGGATGTTGGCCTGATCAAGAACACTGATGTGGTGCGTCTATCCTCCCAGGGGATTTGCAGGATCTTGCGGAGGCAGCACTGGTGGTACTTCTCCAGAGTTTTGAGATGTCTACTGTATATGGTCCACGTCTCTGAGCCATATAGGAGGGTGGGTATCACTACTGCCCTTTAGACCATAAGCTTGGTGCCAGATTTGAGGTCCTGGTCTTCTAACACTCTTTTCCTCAGGCACCAAGCTTATGGTCTACTCACTCTTGCATGGATGCTCGCTCACTTCCTCAATCGGACACAAGCATTCTCCCTCTCTAACTTGCTCGTGCACATGCGCAGATACTTCTAGACACACATACTCACAGACTTATATTTAGTTCTTTCTCCAAATACCAGAATTGGTTACAAAGGATATTTTGTACAATATGTTGGTATTATGAAAAGACTGCCATTTGTGAGTAGACTGTCAAAAGGAAATTATCACCATTATTTGTGATGGGTAGTGAATTCTCCCAGTTGATATTCATGATATTCATCTCAAATGCAATGAACCAGAACACACAGGGACACAATTCAGATATACCTGTGGACGAGTGTTCCTTAAAGTATTGGCCCAGAATTTGCAGTGGGTATGACGGCGTGTTCTGAGTACACCATCATGCCGCTTTTGAAACTGACCGTAACTTTGTGATTTGGTGCATGCGCTGGTACGGGCGGAAATCCCAAAGTTGCGGTCTGTCAACGATCGCCCCGAAACTGGCTTTGCAGTGCCGCCCCCCTCTCCCCGCCCGCTGCCCCTCCCCCCCCCCCACCCCCACAAACACACACACACAGCTGGCAATCTGTGAAATCTCATAAATCATTGAAACTGATGAAAACTTCGGCTCTTCCTCAGTAAGAACATAAGAAATAGGAGCAGCAGTCGGCCATACGACCGCTCGAGCCTGCTCCGCCATTTAATACGATCATGGCTGATCCGATTATGGACTCAGATCCACTTTCCTGCCCGCTCCTCATAACCCCTTGTCCCCTTATCAGTTAAGATTAATCCAGACACGAGACTCCCAAAGCAAGCACTCTACTTGGAACTCCTTCACGGCAAACGAGCCAAGGGTGGACAGAGGAAACATTACAAGGACACCCTCAAAGCCTCCCTGATAAAGTGCGGCATCCCCACCAACAGCTGGAAGTCCCTGGCCAAAACAGCCCTGAGTAGAGGAAGTGCATCCGGGAGGGCGCTGAGCATCTCAAGTCTCATCGCCGAGAACATGCAGAAAACAAGCGCAGGCAGCGGAAGTAACGTGTGGCAAACCTATCCCATCCTCCCTTACCCTCAAAGACTGTGTGTCCCACCTGTGGCAGGGACTGTGGCTCTCATATTGGACTGTTCAGCCACCTAAGGACTCATTCTAAGGGACTGCCTCTGATGATGATGAAGATTAATCCCTTATCGATTTAAGAATGCTGTTACATTCCCCACTAAAAGTTAGACCCAAAGGGACTAGGTGTAACTGGGGTTTCAAGCCATTGTCTTCGGTCTTCATCGCAAACTCCGTTCCCTAGCCATCCCTCTCCTTAGCATTTGTCAGAGGCTGAACCAGACTGTTCGCAACCTTGGTGTCATATTTGACCCTGAAATGAACTTCCGACCGCATATCCGCGGCATAATTAAGGCCGCCTATTTCCACCTCCGTAACATCGCCTGTCTCCGCCCTGCCCTCAGCTCACCCACTGCTGAAACCCTAATCTATTGTGTATGTAGGCACTCTGTTAATGACTCCACAAGGCAGGGGTATGGCACTTGAACTGTACAGACTGTAGTCCTTTATTGCAGCTCCTAGAGTGAGGACACCAAGAGGTGAGCTCCCTTTTATACTAGGTTACCTGCAGTGTACAGGTGACTCTTAGGTCTCCTGCAGCAGCACCCTCTGGTGTACAGGTAAGGTATATACAGGGTGAAGGTACATTCAGGTCTAGTGTTACAGTACATCAGTGCATCATTGACTTGCATAGATAACAACACTCCCCGCCCCCAAGCCTTCCCCAAGTCCTTATTGCCATGACATGTGGGAGATTGTGGTGAGGGTTGTTTGGATGCCAGGTGTGATCCCTGTGCTTGAGGCTGCCCTCATTCATCACCCCCCTCCCTCACACACAGATCATGTGGGTGTCACTGTTGGAGAATTTCTCAGTGGTGGAGCCAGTGCAATGGGTAAGTTACATATACTGTAGAGTGGGTAAGTGGTGGTATTTGGTGGTGGGCAGGGCCATGTGGGCACCTTGTCCTCCATTGGTGGTGGAAGTCTGGTCATCCCAGGGCCCGCCAGGAAAGCTGGAGGGTACTGGCCTCTCGCTCCCGGTGCTGGCCCTGGTGGCCAGGGGGTGTAGGGCTGGTCTGGGGCAGGTTGCCAGTGGTGGTGGCTGTGCTGCCCATTGACCGCTGTCTCTGCAGTGGGTCTGCTCCCATTGGATGTGTGTGAGCCCTTCCTGGGGCATCACGTTTGTCCCAAAAGTCCAGGCTACATGGTCAGGTAGCCCGCTGGATCTGGGGGGATACCTCTGGCATTTACATTGTACCTGTGGAACCCGGTGTTCTTTAACAGTCTACTTTCTGTATGCATGACACATTGGCTCCGATCACAAATAGTCGATTCGACACTGTTATCTCTCTTTACATTATCACATTTAACACTTACAACACTTTCTTGCGTATCGGTGTCTCCATACAGGGTTATATTATTCATACTAAAATTTCTAGCATCATCATTTAACAGTACAAACTTGTTGCTAACATCACTTTCACAAGCATTTATTACATTTTTTCATTAGTTAATCCGGCATCACAATTTAACGTTACATTTGCATACCTGCACTCGCTTACTGCACTTTTAACTTTAATGTCCTTGGCATCGCTGTGCCTCGAGTGAAACTGTCCCTTTAATTTCCTTGGGTTACCGGTCTTCCAATCCGGTTCGCCGCTCGGTGCCACGTGTCGCTTCTCCAACGCTGCCCCTCGTGGTCTGGTTGCGGCCATTTTGATTCTAGGTTCTTCGCCTCGTGGTGCTGCCGCCATCTTCTCATTCTCCTCGAGGTAGGCTGTGGTGATCTTTTTCTTCTCAGGTTCGGCCACAGACGTCGGGAATCCACCTTTTTCACCAATCTTCTTCCCTCGGTGTCCTGCCACGGCCCGGAAGGTGAGGTCTGGACATTCGGTTTGGGTGATCTCGCCGCAGTGTTGTGCAGTCGTCACCGCGCAGTCGAGCTGGACGGCAGGATTTCTAGGTGCAACGATGGATCCAAGTTCGGGGCTGCATTGGATGTCGATCGCTGGGAACCGGAGGCTGTCATTGCTTCGACCGATTCAGACCTGCTTCATCCAACTTCTTCCCAGCAGCGTTGGACCATCGCCGGCAACAATCCACAAGGGGGAGCTTGTTCATCGCACCGCCCTGGGAGACCTGGACGTCCACGCTGCCAACAACTGGGATTTTTCCTTTGGTGTAGGTGAGCAGCTTTGCCTGGAATTGAGACAGCTTTGGTCGTTCGGCGGGATTGTTCCAAAGTTTTTCGAAGGTCATCTGGCTCATCAAAGATTGGCTTGCCCCTGTGTCGATCTCCATCAAAACTGGAACTCCGTTGATGTCTACTTCCATCTTCCACGGGGAACTCTCAATGGAGCAGGTATAAATTCCATACTCTTCTTCCAGGGGTTGAGCAGCTTCGTCTTCATCAATGTCGGAGCCCAGGTGATCAGCCAACTCTTCAGCGACGCAGTGAGTAAAGCTTTTTCAGCACATTCTTTGCAGGTATAGTCTTTGTAGCAGCACTGGTGGGCCCTGTGGTTTCCTCCACAGCACCAGCACGGGGCTAGTCAGTTGGCCCCATTGGCGGACTCAGGGCAGCATTTCTGCCTTTGAAAGTCACCATTCTGTTCACTGCGCTTGTCGGTTTAGAGTCCTGGGTGTGGATCATCATTCGTTTGGAGTCGCAGACCGAAATCATAAAGGCCTGGCTCACTTTGATTGCCTTCTGCAGGGGTGACTGTGATGTCTGCAGAGAGCAGTTTGTGGAGCAGGCCCTCGTGGCCGATTCCAATAACAAATATGTCCCTTAGTGCTTCGGTGAGGTGGTCGCCAAAATCATCCAACCTTCTTAAATCTGCGGCATACTTAGCAATTTCTTGGCCTTCGGGTCGCCGGTGAGTGTAAAACCGCTGCCTGGCTGTGAGGATGCTCTCTTTGGGTTTCAGTTGCTCTTGTATTAAGGTTACGAGCTCCTCATAGCTCTTGGTTATTGTCTTCGCTGGGGCTAGTAGGTCCCTGACAAGGCCGTGGATAGTGGGCCCGCAACTACTAAGCAAGATGGCCCTGCACTTGTTTGCCAGTGTGGCCGGTGAGTCCCCATCCAGGTCATTGGCGATGAAGAAGTGTTCGAACCTTACCACGAAGGCGTCCCAATCTTCCCCATCGTTGGAAGTTGCTGAGATTAGACATGATGTGCGTGGAATTCGTAACCTCGTCGCCATTTATTATGTATGTATGCACTCTGTTAATGACTCCACAAGGCAGGGATATGGCACTTGAACTGTACAGACTGTAGATCTTTATTGCAGCTCCTAGAGTGAGGACACCAAGAGGAGAGCTCCTTTTTATACTGGGTTACCTGCAGTGTACAGGTGACCCTTAGGTCTCCAGCAGCAACACCCTCTGGTATACAAGTAAGGTATATACAGGGTGAAGGTACATTCAGGTCTAGTGTTACAGTACATCAGTGCATCATTGGCATGCATACATAACATAATCCATGCCTTTGTTACCTCTAGACTTGACTATTCCAACGCACTCTTGGCTTGCCTCCTACATTCTACCCTAAGTAAACTTGAGGTCACCCAAAACTCAGGTGGACAGGACTTGGTGTGAGTTAAGATAAGGGCAGCTAAGCAATTATAATCAGGGTGCTCAAGAGGGCAGACTTAGAGGAGCGCAGACATCTCGGGGGGGGGGGGGTTGTGGGGCTGTCGGAGATTACAGAGATAGGGAGGGGCGAGGCCATGGAGGGATTTGAAAATAAGGATGAGAATTTTGAAATCGAGGCATTGCTTAACCGGAAGCCAATGTAGGTCAGCGAGCACAGGGGTGATGGGCGAGCGGGACTTGGTGTGAGTTAGGACACGGGCAGCCGGGTTTTGGATCACCTCTAGTTTACGTAGGGTAGAATGTGGGAGGCCAGCCAGGAGTGTGTTCCAAAGTGCCAAACTCAAGAGAAGCAACAGTCCAAGGTTTTGGCAGCAACTCAGATTAACCGGAAACCATTGCCATGGGTTTGATTTAGCTGCAAAGAAAGACAGGCAATTTGGAAGAGCAGCCTCTGATTCTAGTGTGGATGTCAGAGTGGTAGGTCCTCTTTCATCCCTGCTGGGAACAATTTTGGGTGGGAATGGAATGGGATTCACATTTGAAGGGAAAAAGGAAGGATGTTTGCCTTCGGTTGCTGTAGGTGAATACTGGTTCTACGGCAGATGTGGAACTTGCTTCACTAATTCACTATTTGAGATAGCAAATTGATGTCATCCCTGGGCAGAAGTCGGTTAAATTTAAATGTCAGGTTGTCAGTAAATAGACACTGTAGCGATGATTACTTTAAAATTTACCAGTTTACTATGCTTAAAATGGTGTTCGGAATAATATTGTGAAAACGCTGCTTTATTCTGATTGTTTTGGACAGATAGTTCCTATTTGGAGGCTGGTGAATAGCAGCCCTCAAAGCACCAAAATGGAAAGAAGCTTTGCTGGTGAAAGATGATAAAGTAACATTACACAAATAATCTAAATTGCTTTGGGTTTTCATTATTTTGCATGTCAAAATCGCAGCACATGGTTATGAATTTTACATTTCTGCAACTATATTCAATTGAAAGCATGGGACTTTCTGTAATTTATTGTTTAAAATGACTGTTTCGTACACTTCAGCAAATACAACCCACACAAATTATTCTTTGGTGTGAGCAGCAGGAAGCTAGATGCGGTAAAGATTGAATCTATTGTGCGGAATGACTCTACAACAAATTGAAACTCTAATTTATAGCCACAATTCAAATGATTCGTGTCTTCAAAACATCAAAGGAATCATTTTATTAATACTAACAAGTGGGGTATAAGTAGTAGAATAGGTTGCTGTAAAAATCCACAAATTTTTATCTGTTAGCAGCAATAAAGTCAATAAAGAGCTTGGATTGGAATTAATCATCTGCAGAACCCGTCTTTCACCATCGAGTGACTTTCCTTCTTGGGAAGGGACAATAAACACAGTCACCTCGGGGTTGAGGTGGCCCCATTATAACAGGCTGGACAGTGGAAGTTCAGAGCTAAGTCAAACCTCTATGGTAGACTGGCTGATTCGGCAGCCAATAAGGCACATACATGGGACATGGAGGAATAGATGTGTGCACTTGGAACGTGCTGCTTGGTTTCTGATAACCATGCATGTCAATGCCCTAAAAATAGAGTGGTCCCAGCTGGATGAGCAGCAGGAAGCTTATCTGTGGTTAACACTGGTTAAACTGCAGCAGTGCCCCTTGAGGGTTCACAAACCTTGACTTCCAACTTGCACCTAACCTCTCTGGACTTAGAGAAGTGGGGTGTATCACAAAGAGAGAAAGAACTTGCATTTATACAGCACCGTATCACATTCTCAGGATATTTTAAAGCACTTTGTATCCGATGAGTTATTTTTGAAATGCAGCCGTTGTTGTTATGTCGGCGAACAGCAAATGATGCACACAGCAAAATTCCACAAACAGCAATGGGATGAACTAGCTGGTCAATTTTTATGTGAAGCTGAGCTAATTGGGAGGACTGTTGGCCAGCTCAACAGGCGAACTCCCTGCTCTTTCCCTGCAGGAGTTTCAGTGTAACATCTCATCTGAAAGACAGCTCCTCCAATAATGCAGCATTCCCTCAAAACTGCACTGGAGTTTCAGCCGAGATAACAGACCCAGTTTTAACTTGAGGCATGTTCAGGATGGTGGGGGTGCAAGGCAGGTGGGGGGGGTGCGAGGTAGAGTCCCCCAGGAACTCCTCAAACTTAAAGCCCGATGCCTCACTGGAATACAAATGGTGGGCTGCCCTCCCAATGAAGGCGTGACTCGGACAACCTGCTGAACTCTCGTGAACCACTCCCGGGTCCATTGTTTGAAGAATATTTTACAGTGGGCATGCACCTCTTAAAGCGAGATTACATTGTTGTTTTCGATTGTAGCCCCCGCGGCTCACTTGGAGTGTCCTTTCAGGATGCCTGGCCAAATCTTCAGTACCTGACACAGAGAGATGAGCAGAAGAGCTGCCTTGCTTCTGAGATACCTCCCTGGAAGTTTTAAATGAGATAAGGGAAAGGAGGTGAAGTCCTCGTCCCCGCCAGCCAAGGAGTATCCCCAGGGTTGGACCGAGGTCGTAGATAGGCTTGGAACCACCAGCATCACCTCACAGACTGACTGCAGTGCCTGATGAGAGCAGCAACCTCTCGACCTTTCTCAGCGCCATGTCACAAGACTCCTTCCACCGTCTTACCAAAACGACACACTACAACCTATCTCTACCTCATTACAAGCACATTCATCTCTTTCCTCTCCTTACACCACACACCAACACCATTCTCTTCTTGTATACTCCCACTTGCACAACCACTAAAAAATAGTGGGACATCTAGATAGGAATAGTACAATCAAGCAGACGCAACATGGATTCATGAAGGGGAAATCATGTTTAACTAATTTACTGGAATTCTTTGAAGATATAACGAGCATGGTGGATAGAGGTGTACTGATGGATGTGGTGTATTTAGATTTCCAAAAGGCATTCGATAAGGTGCCACACAAAAGGTTACTGCAGAAGATAAAGGTACGCGGAAATGTATTAGCATGGATAGAGAATTGGCTGGCTAACAGAAAGCAGAGAGTTGGGATAAATGGGTCCTTTTCAGGTTGGAAATCGGTGGTTAGTGGTGTGCCACAGGGATCGGTGCTGGGACCACAACTGTTTACAATATACATAGATGACCTGGAGGAGGGGACAGAGTGTAGTGTAACAAAATTTGCAGATGACACAAAGATTAGTGGAGAAGCGGGTTGTGTAGAGGACACATAGAGGCTGCAAAGAGATTTAGATAGGTTAAGCGAATGGGCTAAGGTTTGGCAGATGGAATACAAAAAGGAAAATGTGAGGTCATCCACCTTGGAAAAAAAAACAGTAAAAGGGAATATTATTTGAATGGGGAGAAATTACAACATGCTGTGGTGCAAAGGGACCTGGGGGTCCTTGTGCATGAATCCCAAAAAGTTAGTTTGCAGGTACAGCAGATAATCAGGAAGGCGAATGGAATGTTGGCCTTCATTGCAAGAGGGATGGAGTACAAAAGCAGGGAGGTCCTGCTGCAACTGTACAGGGTATTGGTGAGGCCGCACCTGGAGTACTGCATGCAGTTTTGGTCACCTTACTTAAGGAAGGATATACTAGCTTTGGAGGGGGTACAGAGACGATTCACTAGGCTGATTCCGGAGATGAGGGGGTTACCTTATGATGATAGATTGAGTAGACTGGGTCTTTACTCGTTGGAGTTCAGAAGGATGAGGGGTGATCTTATAGAAACATTTAAAATAATGAAAGGGATAGACAAGATAGAGGCAGAGAGGTTGTTTACACTAGTCGGGGAGACTAGAACTAGGGGGCACAGCCTCAAAATATCGGGGAGCCAATTTAAAACTGAGTTGAGAAGGAATTTCTTCTCCCAGAGGGTTGTGAATCTGTGGAATTCTCTGCCAGGGAAGCAGTTGAGGCTAGCTCATTGAATGTATTCAAATCACAGATAGATACATTTTTAACCAATAAGGGAATTAAGGGGTATGGGGAGCTGAGCCCACGGCCAGATCAGCCATGATCTTTTTGAATGGCGGAGCAGGCTCGAGGGGCTAGATGGCCTACTCCTGTTCCTAATTCTTATGTTTTTATGTTCTTATATTATGTTATGTTCTAACTCCTCAAACCTGAGCACAGAAAATCTAGGCTGATACTCCAGTGCAGTACTGAGGGAGTGCTGCACTATCGGAGGTGCCATCTTTCGGATGAGACATTAAACCGAGGCCCCATCTGCTCTCTCAAGTGGACGTACAAGATACCATGACACTATTTCGAAGACGAGCAGGGGAATTATCCCCGGTGTCCTAGCCAATATTTATCCCTCAATCAACATAACAAAAAAGCAGATTATCTGGTCATTATCACATTGCTGTTTGTGGGAGCTTGCTGTGCGTAAATTGGCTGGCACATTTCCCAAATTACAACAGTGACTATACTTCAAAAAGTACTTCATTGACTTTAAAGCGCTGTGAGACGTCCAGTGGTCGTGAAAGGTGCTATATAAATGCAAGTCTTTCTTTCAAGTCTTTCTTTTTCAATCCTTCCTCACTTCACATCATACATACTTCCTTTTACATTCATCACATCCTCATTCTCCCTTGCTGCATCTGCACTTCTCAACACATCCACTCTATGCATACGTCCCCACATATTTCCACCTAACTTTTCAACAGCTGCTTACTAACTCTCACCTCTGCAGGACAAAATGCAAAGGAGAGGGGCAAGAATGGGGGGGAGGGTTTCAGCCAGCATCGCCCTCACCGAAGCAGAGCATCAGTATAGAGGGAAAAGAAAGAACTTGCATTTAGATAGAGTCTTTCACAACCTCAAGATATCCCAAAGAGCTTCACAGCCAATTAAGTACTTTTTGAAGTGCAGTCACTGTTGTAATGTAGTGTATATCTCTCTTCAAAAATCACATCTATTTTAAACTCCATGAGGCCATGAGAAAATTTACTGACTTAAATGAAATTTTTCTACAAAACTTGTGAGGAGTGACATACTGTGATATTGCTACCACTTTAAGGATTCATCTGTGATATGGATAATCGTATTTTTAAACAAATTCTGCACAAAAGCGATCATACAAATAGCGGCTTTTTTATTGTCTTCAGTGGAGACCATAAGAAAACCTATAGAATCAATACACTTCTTTAAACCACAGATTATACAGAAAGCTAATTATTTTTATCTGGTATTGTAAAACGCTGCATAGAATAGATTTGTGGTGGTCAAATGTAGAACCATTTAGCAATGTCCCACAGTTTACTGATAGAAAGATTGTTACCATTTATCAAACAGTAGTTCAATTTGAAGAAAAGCTTTGCAAGCAGAAGCTCTTAACTGCAGCATGTGCTTAGGCTCAATACATTTCACTTGATTCCTTGAGAAAAAGAAAATACAAATAGAAGCTATTTGCAGATAACTTCTGTTCAGTCTGAAAATATAAGCAAGAGACCAATGCTTTATCATAGAATCATACAGCGCAGTAGGAGGCCATTCAGCCGGCTCTTTGAGAGAGCTATCTAATTAGTCCCTCCCCCATCATCTTTCCCCACAGGCCGGCAAATTCTCCTTTTCAAGTATTTATTCAGTTCTTTTGAAAGTTAATATTGGACCTGCTTCTACCGCCCCTTGGACAGTGCATTCCAGGTCGTAACAATTTGCTGTGTTAAAAAAAAATCTTCTCATCTACCTCTGGTTCTTTTGCTAATTACCATAAAGTTGTGTCCACTGGTTATCCACCCTCCTGCCAGCGGAAACCGTTTCTCTTTAATTAACCTGTCAAACCCCTTCATGGTTTGTAGCACTTCTTTTAAATCTCCCCTTAACCTTCTCCGACAGAGGGGAACAACCCCAGTTTCCTCCAGTCCCTCCACATAACTGACATTCTTCATCCCTAGTAGCTGTACCATTCTGGTAAATCTCCTCTGCACACTCTCCAATGACTTGGCATCCTTCCTAACATGTGGTGCTCAGAATTAGACATAATACTCCAACTGAGGCCTAACTGCAAAGGGTCAGCATAACTTCCGTGCTTTTGTACTCTATGCCTCTATCTCAAGGAGCCCAGATGCCCTTTTAACAGCCTTCTCAATTTGTCCTACCACCTTCAAATATTTGTGTACACACACACTCGGGTCTCTCTGTTCCTGCGTCCCTTTTAAAATTGTATGGGCTCAATTTTTCCCAAAGCTTTTTTTTTGGCATACTTGAAGAGCTACGCCCGTTTTTATGGGGCCCAAGTACGGCAAAAAAATATGTTCTACGTTTCCCCGTTGGATTTCTTCATTTTGGCGCAGCCCAACCTGTTCTTTAGTTTTAGGGGTGGAGCCTTGATCTGCGCCAAAAAGATCGGGTTGCCACGGTAGCCAGGGACATAATGTGGGCTGAGGCTGCAAAGTGAAACATACAGCCAGCTCGCAACACATTAAAATACAGTGCATCAACTTAAAAACACATTCAAATACTTTGCAGCATCTTATCTCCAATTATTAAAGTCTCCCCCCCCCCCCCTCCGCCCACCCTCCTGATGCTGGTGCCAAACGGCGCCCCAGCCCAGGCCGAGGGACCACCCAGTCCGCTCCGGTGCCCCTAGCCCAGGCCGAGTGGCCTCCTTCCTCCCAGTCCCCGCACCTAACCAAACCTGAAAGGCTTCCCCACCCCCCCCCTCTCCCCTCTCTCCTACCTCTCCTGCTGCTGCTGTCCGGGCATCTGCTGCACTTACCTGCGCCAATTTCCTTACCTGCGCCGATTTCCTTACCTGCGCCGATTTCCTTAACTCTCCTGAAGGTTTTTCTACAGAGGTCACGTACGCTGGCCTAAGAAGAACTGGAGCAACTCTCAGCTGGCCAAACTTGCCAAAATGGCCAGAATTGGCACGGGTGGCAGGTTACGCCCCCTTTGGCTGAAAAAAAACTTAGCTAAAACAAATCGTAACTAACTGAGTTACGCTGGTGCAAATTGATCGGGGAAACGGAGTTTTTTTAAAAAACTCAGGTCAAAAAAAGCGGCCTGCTCCAAAAAAAAATGGCACAAATCACTGTGGAAAATTGAGCCACAGTTTATATTGCCTCTCCTCATTCTTCTTCACAAAATGCATCACTCCACACGTCTCTGCATTAAATGTCATCTGCCATGTGCCTGCCCATTTCACCAGTCTATCTATGTCCTCCCGAAATCTGCTGCTATCATCCTCACTCTTTACAATATTTGCAAATTTTATGTCATCTGCAAACTTTGAAATGATGTCCCCTATAGCCAAGTCCATGTCAGTAATATATATAAAAAGGAGCTGTGGACTGAATACTGACCCCTGGGGGACACCACTTTATTCTTCCCTCCAGTCTGATAAACGACCACAAGCCACTACGTTCCACTTTCTGATCCTTAGTGAATTTTGTATTCACATTGTCACTGCCCCTTTAATCCCATGGGTTTTCATTTCAATGTTATGGAACACTTTATCAAATGCCTTTTGAAAGTCCATGTACACAACATGAATTGCACAACCGTCATCAATCCTCCCTTATTTCACCAAAGAACTCAATCAAGTTTGTCAGACATGATTTGCATTTAACATATCCATGTTGGCTGTCATTTATGAATCCATTTTTAAAAAAAAGCAAAATACTGTGGATGCTGAAAATCTCAAATAAAAACACTTAGCAAGTCAGGCAGCATCTGTGGCGAGAGAAACTGAGTTCAAGTTTCATCAGAACTGGTGATAGAAATAGCCAGTTTAAGGCTATCTCTGGTCGCTTTAATAATCAGGATCGACTCTAAACCAATCTATTGGGTATATTGTGTTTAATCAGAGTTTTAAGACAGAATATAACACATTAGTTATACACCAAAAACATACGACTGTAATAAGTAATTGATACCGATCCCGATCGGACAAACAGCTGCCGCACGTGAGCAGTTCTATGACTTGCTGCTTTTTCCTCTTCATCTCAAGCTTCCTTCAGCAAAGCATGGGATCGCACAAAGAGCATTCGACCAGCCCAACTTCTGTTTCGCTCTCCCTTCACAGCATTTGTGTGGACAAGATATCTAAGTGTTACTTCTATTCTCTTTTTAGGGGTCGCCCTGAAATGGGATATTGACAAGACCTTCTGACCTATAGAGGTTCCTTTAAAACCTGCGGGCATCTCCCTCCAAAACAGCTACACCACTTTGGGTACTGTTGAGGGGGATGACTCATCAGGGGAGGGCAGCAGCAGCCAAGTCCATGGCACTAGGGGTGGCTCTGCTGCACAGGAGGGCAGGAAAAAGAGTGGGAGAGCTATAGTGATAGGGGATTCTATTGTAAGGGGACTAGTTAGGCGTTTCTGCGGCCGCAAACGAGACTACAGGATGGTATGTTGCCTCCCTAGTACAAGGGTCAAGGCTGCCTCGGAGCGGCTGCAGCGCATTCTGGAGGGGGAGGGTGAACAGCCAGCTGTCGTTGTACATATAGGTATCAACAATATAGGTAAAAAATGGGTTGAGGTCCTACAAGCTGAATTTAGGGAGCTATGAGTTAAATTAAAAAGTAGGACCTCAAAGGTAGTAATCTCAGGATTGCTACCAGTGTCACATGCTAGTCAGAGTAGCAATTGCAGGATAGCTCAACTAAATACGAGGCTTGAGGAGTGGTGCAAGAGGGAGGGATTCAAATTCCTGGAACATTGGAACCGGTTCTGGGGGAGATGGGACCAGTACAAACCGGACAGTCTGCACCTGGGCAGGACCGGAACCGATGTCCGAGGCGGAGTGTTTGCTAGTGCTGTTGGGGAAGGTTTAAACAAACAAGGCAGGGGGATGGGAACCTATGCAGGGAGGCAGAGGGAAGCAAAAAGGGAGCAGAAGCAAAAGGTAGGAAAGAGAAAAGCAAGAATGGAGGGCAGAGAAATCTAGGGCAAAAATCAAAAAGAGCCACATTACAACATAATTCTAAAAGAAAAAGAGTGTTAAAAAAAACAAGCCTGAAGGCTCTGAGTCTCAATGTGAGGAGCATTCGTAATAAGATGGATGAATTGATTGCGCAGATAGCTGTTAACGGATATGATGTAATTGGGATTACGGAGACATGACTCCAAGGTAACCAAGGCTGGGAACTCAACATCCAGGTGTATTCAATATTCAGGAAGGACAGGCAGGAAGGAAAAGGAGGTGGGGTAGTGTTACTGGTTAAAGAGATTAACACTATTGTGTTCCTAACACAGGTGAGACTGCACACAGGGAGGTTAAAGTAACAGTGACCTCAGTCTTTATTAAGACACTCCAGAGTGAGGAGCAGGCCTTAGGGGCCGGCTTATGAACAGTGCTCCCAAGGGATGTTGGGATCCCTTGGGACTTCAGGGGATGCGCTCCCTGGTGGCGGAACATGGGAGTGCATGCTTTACAGATACACAACATCACTTTCCCCCAAAGTCAAAGTGAAAACTATTTACAAGGTGAGGCGGTCGGGAGCCTTTCTTTCCCTGGTGGACCACCTCGGTACAAATGTCTGTTCTGGTGTGTTGGCTGTGCCCTCGCTGGGCTGGCATGTTGTTGGCCCTGCAGGGCTGCTGGGTGAGCCTGGCCTTGCTGGGCTGTTGGGCGTGATGGGTTCAATTTCCTGGTCCGGGGTGGTGTCGATCCTTTGGGTGTGTGTTGTGGGCTTGAAAAAGGTGGTGTCTGCTGTGGGTTGTTCAGGACAGTCTGTGAACCGCAGCCTCGTTTGGTCCAGGTGCTTTCTGTAAATTTGTCCATTGTCTAGTTTGACTACAAACACCCTATTGCCTTTTTACCTATCACCGTGTCCGCGATCCACTTGGGACCATGTCCATAGTTTAGCACATACACAGGGTCATTCAGATCAATTTCCCGTGACACAGTGGCGCGACCATCGTTTACATTTTGTTGTTGCCGCCTGCTCTCTACCTGATCATGCAGGTTGAGGTGACCCAGCGAGAGTCTGGTTTTAAGTGTCCTTTTCATGAGTAGCTCAGTCAGGGGCACCCCTGTGAACGAGTGGGATCATGTGCGGTAGCTGAGCAGTACTCGGGACAGGCGGGTTTGGAATGAGCCTTCGAAGACTCGTTCAAGGCTCTGTTTGATGGTTTGTACTGCCTGCTCTGTCTGCCCATTGGAAGCTGGTTTGAACGGGGCCAAGGTGACATGTTTGATCCCATTGTGGGTCATGAATTCTTTAAATTCGGCACTGGTGAAACATGGCCCGTTGTCACTGACCAGTATGTTAGGCAGGCCGTGGGTGGCAAACATGGCCCTCAGACTTTCAATGGTGGCAGTGGCGGTGCTTCCCGACATTATTTCACATTCAATCCAATTTGAAAAAGCATCCACCAACACCAGGAACATTGTACCGAGAAACGGGCCCGCATAGTCGACATGGATCCTCGACCATGGTCTGGAGGGCCAGGACCACAAACTTAGTGGTGTCTCTCTGGGCGCGTTGCTCAACTGAGCACACACGCTGCATTGCCGTACACAGGACTCTAAGTCAAAGTCGATACCGGGCCACCACACGTGGGATTTGGCTATCGCTTTCATCATTAATATACCCGGGTGTGTGCTGTGGAGATCCGAGATGAACGTCTCCCTGCCCTTTTTGGGTAGCACTACGCGGTTACCCCACAACAGGCAGTCTGCCAGAATGGACAGCTCGTTCTTTCGCCGCTGGAATGGCTTGATTAGCTCTTGCATTTCAACAGGGATGCTGGTCCAGCTCCCATGCAGTACACAGTTTTTTACTAGGGACAGCAGAGGATCTTGATTGGTCCAAGTCCTAATCTGGCGGACCGTGACAGGTGATTTATCATTTTCAAATGCTTCCATGACCATCAACAAGTCTGCGGGCTGCGCCACCATCAACAAGTCTGCGGGCTGCGCCTTTTCAGCCCCGTGGTAGGCAATGGTAGCCGACTGAGAACATCCGCACAGTTCTCGGTGCCTGGCCTGTGGCGGATGGTATAGTTATACGCTGATAGCGCGAGTGCCCACCTTTGTATGCGGGCTGAGGCATTAGTATTTATCCCCTTGTTTTCAGCAAACAGAGATATGAGGGGCTTGTGATCGGTTTCCGGCTTAAATTTGAGGCCAAACAGGTACTGATGCATTTTCTTTACCACGAACACACACGCTAATGCCTCTTTCTCAATCATGCTATAGGCCCTCTCAGCCTTAGACAAGCTCCTAAAGGCATAGGCGACAGGTTGTAACTTCCCCGCAACGTTAGCTTGTTGTAATACACACCTGACTCCGTACGACGATGCGTCACATGCTAGCACAAGTCTTTTACACGGGTTATACACTACAAGCAGCTTGTTGGAGCATAAAATGTATCTGCCTTTCTCAAAAGCAATTACTTGTTTTTTTTCTCCATACCCAGTTCTCAGCTTTACGCAATAACACATGTAGGGGCTCTAAGAGGGTGCTTAACCCCGGTAGGAAGTTACCAAAATAGTTGAGGAGTCCCAGGAACGACCGCAGCTCCGTGACATTCTGTGGCCTGGGCGTGTTCCTGATAGCCTCTGTCTTGGAGTCTGTGGGCCGAATGCCGTCCTCCACGATCTTTCTCCCCAAAAGCTCCACTTCTGTTGCCATGAAGACGCATTTCGACCTCTTCAGCCGCAGCCCTACGCGATCCAGTCGCTGGAGGTCCTCCTCCAGGTTTTCTAGGTGCTCGACGGTGTCCTGACCCGTGACCAATATGTCATCCTGAAAAACCACCGTGCATGGTACCGACTTGAGTAGGCTCTCCATGTTTCTCTGGAAGATCGCTGCAGCCGACCGAATTCCAAACGGGCATCTGTTGTAGATGAACAGTACCTTGTGCGTGTTGATGCAAGTGAGGCCCTTCGAAGACTCCTCCAGCTCCTGCGTCATGTAGGCCGAAGTCAAGTCAAGCTTGGTGAACGTCCTGCCTCCTGCCAGCATCGCAAATAGGTCGTCTGCCTTAGGTAGCGGGTATTGGTCCTGTAGCAAGAAACGATTAATAGTTACTTTATAATCGCTGCAAATCCTGACCGTGCCATCACTTTTGAGTACTGGAACAATCGGGCTGGCCCACTCGCTGAATTTCACTGGGGAAATGATGCCCTCGTGTTGCAGCCGTCCAGCTCGATTTCCACTCTCTCCCTCATCATGTGCTGGTGAATGGGTCGTGCCTCTGGGACCAAGTGGATCCGCACCTTCTCCCTGGAAAAGTTTCCAATGCCTGGCTCAAAAAGGGAAGGAAATTTATTAAGAACCTGGGTACATGAGGCCTCATCGACATGTGATAGCGCTCAGATGTCATCCCAGTTCCAGCGGATTTTGCCCAGGCAGCTCCTTCCAAGCGGTGTGGGGCCATCGCCCGGGACAATCCAGAGTGGTAGTCCGTGCACCGTGCCCTCGTAGGTGACCTTGACCATGGTGCTGCCCAGGACAGTTATAAGCTCTTTGGTGTACGTTCTCAGTTTCGTGTGGATGGGGCTCAGGGCTGGTCTGAGTGCCTTGTTGCACCACAGTCTCTCAAACATCTTTTTACTCATGATGGATTGGCTAGCAACAGTGTCCAGTTCCATGGCTATGGGTAAGCCATTCAATTTTACATTTAGCATTATAGGTGGACATTTCGTCGAAAATGTGTGCACCCCATGTACTTCAGCATCTGCCTCCTCTATCTGAGGCTCGAAATTGCTTTGATCCACCATGGACCGATCTTCCACTGCCACGTGGTGGTTAGCAGATTTTGTAGAGCTTGCAGCTCGTCTGCAAGCTCGTTGAAGATGCCCCATTGTTCCACAGCTCTTGCAAACATACCCTTTGAAGCAGCATGAGTAGGCTGAATAGAAGCCTCCACAATACCAACAAGGTGTGAATTGCCTTGCATTCATCCTTTGTTGCGGACTCTGAGTCATCTGGGTCACCTGAGGCCTGCTGGCAGTTGCAGACTCATGATTTCTGCCCTGTACATTTCTGCTCGCAAACACAGTTCCAGTTAATTTATGAACATTGCTAGCACTTGTGTGCTGAGAGATTTGTTTGGTATTATCACTGGTGGACATAAACGCCTGTGCTATCACAATGGCCTTACTGAGGGTCGGTGTCTCTCCAGTCAAACGTTTTCATAGGATGGTCTCGTGGCTAATGTCCAGTACAAAAAAGTCTCTGAGCATTTGCTCCAGGTAGCCATCAAAGTCACATTGTCCTGCAAGTCGCCTTAACTCGGCGACGTAGCTCGCCACTTCCTGACCTTCAGATCGCTGGCGCGTGTAGAACCAATACCGCGCCATCAGCATGCTCTCCCTTGGGTTAAGATGCTCCCGAACCAGTGTACACAGCTTACCATATGACTTATTTGTGGGTTTCACCGGAGCCAGAAGATTCTTCATGAGGCTGTAGGTCGGTGCCCCGCAGACCGTGAGGAGGACCACTCTCCTTTTTGCAGCGCTTCCTTCTCCGTCCAGCTCGTTGGCTACAAAGTACTGGTCTAGCCGTTCGACATAGGCCTCCCAGTCCTCACCCTCCGAGAACTTCTCCAGGATGCCCACAGTTTGCTGCATCTTTGCATTGGATTCGTATACTCATCGCCAGTTATTGTGTTCCTAACACAGATGAGACTGCACACAGGGAGGTTAAAGTAACCGTGACCTCAGTCTTTATTAAGACACTTCAGAGTGAGGAGCAGGCCTTAGGGGCTGGCTTACATACAGTACTCCCAAGGGATGCTGGGATCCCTTGGGACTTCAGGGGATGCGCTCCATGCTGGCGGAACATGGGAATGCATGCTTTACAGATACACAACAAACACAATAGTAAGGAAGGACATTAGCTTGGTAGATGTGGAATCTATATGGGTAGAGCTGCGAAATATCAAAGGGCTGAAAACATTTGTGGGAGTTGTGTACAGGCCACTGCAGCAATAGTAGGGAGGTTGGGGGTGGCATCAAACAGGAAACTAGGGATGCGTGCAATAAGGGTACAGCAGTTATCATGGGTGACTTTAATCTGCATATTGATTGGGCTAACCAAACTGGTAGCAATACTATGGAGGAGGATTTCCTGGAGTATATAAGGGATGATTTTCTAGACCAATATGTCGAGGAACCAACTAGAGAGCAGGCCATCCTTGACTGGGTCTTGTGTAACGAGAGAGGATTAATTAGCAATCTGGTCATGCGAGGCCCTTTGGGGAAGAGTGACCATAATATGGTAGAATTTTTCATTAAGATGGAGAGTGACACAGTTAATTCAGAGACGAGGGTCCTGAACTTAAAGAAAGCAAACTTTGACGTGAATTAGCTAGGATAGACTGGAGAATGATAGTTAAAGGATTGACGGTGGATAGGCAATGGCAGACATTTAAATATCACATGGATGAACTACAACAATTGTACATCCCTGTGTGGCGTAAGAATAAAAAAGGGAAGGTGGCTCAACCGTGGCTAACAAGGGAGATTTGGGAAAGTGTTAAATCCAAGGAAGAGGCATATAAATTGGCCAGAAAAAGCAGCAAACCTGAGGACTGGGAGAAATTTAGAATTCAGCAGAGGAGGACTAAGGGTTTAATTAGGAGGGGGAAAATAGAGTAGGAGAGTAAGCTTGCAGGGAACATAAAAACTGACTGCAAAAGCTTCTGTAGATATGTGAAGAGAAAAATATTAGTGAAGACTAATGTAGGTCCCTTGCAGTCAGAATCAGGGGAATTCATAATGGGGAACAAGAAAATGGCAGACCAATTGAACAGATACTTTGGTTCTGTCTTCACTAAGGAAGACACAAATAACCTTCCGGATGTACTAGGGAACCAAGGGTCTAGTGAAAAGGAGGAACTGAAGGATATCCTTATTAGGCGGGAAATTGTGTTAGGGAAATTGACGGGATTGAAGGTTGATAAATCCCCAGGGCCTGATAGTCTACATCCCAGAGTACTTAAGGAATAATGGATGCATTGATGATAATTTTCCAACAGTCTATCGACTCTGGATCAGTTCCTATGGACTGGAGGGTTGCTAATGTAACACCACTTTTTAAAAAAGGAGAGAGAAAGAAAACGGGTAATTATAGACCAGTTAGCCTGACATCAGTAGTGGGGAAAATGTTGGAATCAATCATTAAGGATGAAATAGCAGCGCATTTGGAAAGCAGTGATAGGATTGGTCCAAGTCAGCGTGGATTTATGAAAGGGAAATCATGCTTGACAAATCTCCTGGAATTTTTTGAGGATGTAACTAGTAGAGTGGACAAGGGAGAACCAGTGGATGTGGTGTATTTGGAATTTCAAAAGGCTTTTGACAAGGTCCCACACAAGAGATTGGTGTGCAAAATCAAAGCAGATGATATTGGGGGTAATGTACTGACATGGATAGAGAACTGGTTGGCAGACAGGAAACAGAGAGTCAGGATAAACGGGTCCTTTTCAGAATGGCAGGCAGTGACTAGTGGAGTGCCGCAGGGCTCAGTGCTGAGACCCCAGCTCTTTACAATATATATTTATGATTTAGATGATGGAATTGAGTGTAATATCTCCAAGTTTGCAGCTGACACTAAACTGGGTGGCGGTGTGAGCTGTGAGGAGGTAGCTAAGAGGCTACAAGGTGACTTGAACAGGTTAGGCGTGTGGGCAAATAAATGGCAGATGCAGTATAATGTGGATAAATATGAGGTTATCCACTTTGGTGGCAAAAACACGAAGGCAGAATATTATCTGAATGGCGGCAGATTAGGAAAAGGGAAGGTGCAGTGAGACCTGGGTGTCATGGTTCATCAGTCATTGAAAGTTGGCATGCAGGTACAACAGGCGGTGAAGGAGGCAAATGGTATGTTGGCCTTCATAGCAAGGGGATTTGAGTATAGGGGCAGGGAGGTCTTACTGCAGTTGCACAGGGCCTTGGTGAGGCCCCACCTGGAATATTGTGTTTAGTTTTGGTCTCCTAATCTGAGGAAGGACGTTCTTGCTATTGAGGGAGTGCAGCAAAGTTTCACCAGACTGATTCCCGGGATGGCAGGACTGACATATGAGGAGAGACTGGATCGACTGGGCCTGTATTCACAGGAGTTTAGAAACTCATAGAAACATATAAAATTCTGACGGGACTGGACAGGTTAGATGCAGGAAGAACGTTCCCGATATTGGGGAAGTCCAGAGCCAGAGGACACAGTCTAAGGATAAGGGGTAAGCCATTTAGGACTGAGATGAGGAGAAACTTCTTCACTCAGAAAGTTGTTAATCTGTGGAATTCCCTTCTGCAGAGAGTTGTTGATGCCAATTCATTGGATATATTCAAGAGGGAGTTAGATATGGTCCTTATGGCTAAAGGGATCAAGGGGTATGGAGAGAAAGCAGGAAAGAATGATCAGCTATGATCTTTTTGAATGATGGTGCAGGCTCGAAGGGCCGAATGGCCTACCCCTGCACCTATTTTCAATGTTTCTATCTGAATGGTGACAGATTCATAAAAGGGGAGGTGCAACGAGACCTGGGTGTCATGGCACATCAGTCATTGAAGGTAGGCATGCAGGTACAGCAGCAGTAAAGAAGGCAAATGGCATGCTGGCCTTCATAGCGAGGGGATTTGAGTCTAGGAGAAGGGAGGTCTTACTGCAGTTGTACAGGGCCTTGGTGAGACCACACCTTGCGTATTGTGTGAAGTTTTGGTCTCCTAATCTGAGGAAGGACATTCTTGCTATAGAGGGAGTGCAGCGAAGGTTCACCAGACTGATTCCCAGGATGGCAGGACTGACATATGAAGAAAGACTGGATTGACTAGGCTTATATTCACTGGAATTTAGAAGAATGAGAGGGGATCTCATAGAAACATATAAAATTCTGACGGGATTGGACAGGTTAGATGCAGGAAGAATGTTCCCGATGTTGGGGAAGTCCAGAACCAGGGGTCACAGTCTAAGGATAAGGGGTAAGCCACTTAGGACTGAGATGAGGAGAAACTTCTTCACTCAGAGAATTGTGAACCTGTGGAATTCTCTACCACAGAAAGTTGTTGAGGCCAGTTTGTTAGATATATTCAAAAGGGAGTTAGATGTGGCCCTTACGACTAAAGGGATCAAGGGGTATGGAGAGAAAGCAGAAATGGAGTACTCAAGTTGCATGATCAGCCATGATCATATTGAATGGTGGTGCAGGCTCGAAGGGCCGAATGGCCTACTCCTGCACCTACTTTCTATGTTTCTATGTAATAGCCAATGGCGTATTGCGTTCTTTGTCTCGATTCTTGTGTCAAAGCCGCCCTAAAGATGTCTTATGATTTTGGCCACATGCCTTTCTCTGTTTATATTTTCCCAGGGTTCGTTCTGTGAAAATCATTTCATCTCTCTAGTCCCTATTCTCTGGCTTTGATCCTTTGAGATCAAACCAGAAAACTGCTCGCTTCAGTGTGTTACCTCCTTTGTAATGTAGCTAATGTTTATGTTAACTCTCACAACTTCCATCCATTCTAAGTCTTTCCAGAACCAATTGTCTTAAAGATACATAAACAAAGTTGAAGTTTTAACTTGAAAACAACAGATAATGGTTGTCATAGTGCAGAATGCTATAACATCTCAGCAGGGTACCAAAACATTAGCATTTCTATGCATCTAATACTAGTCTGAGGAGACAATTTGACTCCAGTTCAAAACAACAATTTAAACACAACATTCTTCATTCTTCGTGTTAGTTTTCTACATTTTGAACCCTTGATTTCTAACACTGATCCAGATTGTTTCATACTGCCAACTGGAGATCCTTCCCTTAAAACTCTCTGCCTCTCCAACTCCCTCAACTCATTAAAATCCACTGTTTTGACCAAGCTTTTGCTCACCCATCCTAATATCTGCTATGAATTTTTGTCTGACACATTGAACCTAAGCACATGCTCCTATGAAGAACCTTGGGTCATTTTACTATGTTAAAGCCGCTGTAGAATTGCAAGTTGTTGTCCCTTAGGATGACCTGATTTATCGTCATATTTTACATTAGATTAATCAAAGAAAGTCCCAATTATTTTGTGGTGGTCTCATCAAAAGCACAAGAAATATTCCCTTTATCCAGATTTTATTAAAAGTATGTGTATTGATCCTGGTTGACAGTAAGTATCTGAGAAAAGTCATAAAGCCATTGATGGCAGTAGGTTTGCTGCAGATGAGAGGGAATTAAACTCGCTCACTGAGTTCCATGCCACTGCGCACTATAGTAGATTGTAAATCGGAAGCAGCAGATCAGGATAACACTGCAGGTGCAGCATTATGCCTGTGTAAAAGGCTGGAGCTTCCGAAACAAAACTAAACTGACTATCGACAAGGCAATGTACCATTTCAATGATGATTGGTGACAGGACAAGACTATTGCTTCATTGATAGCAAAGAGCTCATTCTAAAACATACTGTTTACATTTGCAATTATCTTCCTCTTTCCCGGCAAACCACCTCATTCGCACTGAGGGGGAACAAAAGGGAAAAACAATCAAACTGACTGCTTACCATCCCCGAGGGTATGAACTCGATGTAACGGGAATACTGGGTGTGGGGAGGATGCAACGGTGAAATGCAATGGGTGAAGAGAGCAATGGAATCACAATGTCTGCGGAGTTCACACCAGCAACAAGAGTTGAGATTCCTGAACCAATCAAATTGTGTCAGCTGTGGTGCAGTGGGTAGCACTCTTGCCTCTGAGTCAGAAGGTTGTGGGTTCAAGTCCCACTCCAGGAACTTGAGCACATAAATCTAGGTTGACACTCTAGTGCAGTGCTGAGGGAGTGCTGCAATGTCGAAGGTGTCATCTTTCGGATGAGATGTTGAGGTGTATCAAATTATGAGGGGCCTAGATATAGTGGATAGAAAGGGCCTATTTCCCTTAGCAGAGAGGTCAACAACCAGGGACATAAATTTAAAGTAATTGGTAGAAAGTTTCGAGGGGATTTGAGGGGAAATTTCTTCATGCAGAGTGTTGTGGGGGTCTGGAACTTACTGTCTGAAAGGGTGGTAGAGGCAGAAACCCTCACCACATTTAAAAAGTACTTGGATGTGCACCTGAAGTGCCGTATCCTGCAGGGTTATGGACCTCGAGTTGGAAAGTGGGATTAGGCTGGATAGCCTCTTGTTGGCCAGCGTGGACACGATGGGCCGAAATGGCCTCCTTCCGTGCTGTAAACTTCTATGATTCTGTGTTAGACTGAGGTCTCGTCTGCTCTCTGAATGTAAATGGTCCCATGGCACTATTTTGAAGTTATCCCCAGAGTCCTGGCCAGCATTTATCCCTCAGTCAACATAACAATAACAGATTATCTGGTCATTATCTCATTGCTGTTTGTGGGAGTTTGCTTCTGCGCAAATTGGCTGCCGTGTTTCCCACATTGCAACAGTACTTCAAAGGTACTTCATTGGCTGCAAATCGCTTTGAGACGTCCGGTGGTCATGAAAGGCGCTATATAAATCCAAGTCTTTCTTTTTCTCCAACTGTTGGTATCAACGGGTTAACCGGCCCTGTTAATTTACACGGAGTTCCATTGTCACTGGTTTTCACTTTGTTTCGTAGGAAACATGAGCTAAATGACTTTGATTGCGGCATGGGCCGGAGTCAGGTACCCTCGGGGATGGTAAGCAGTCAGTTTGATTGTTTTTCCCTTTTGTTCCCCCTCAGTGCGAATGAGGTGGTTTGCCGGGAAAGAGGAAGATAATTGCAAATGTAAACAGTATGTTTTAGAATGAGCTCTTTGCTATCAATGAAGCAATAGTCTTGTCCTGTCACCAATCATCATTGAAATGGTACATTGCCTTGTCGATAGTCAGTTTAGTTTTGTTTCGGAAGCTCCAGCCTTTTCAGAAATCGCGTTTAAACAAATTATTGATAATAGCTTTAGGTTTTTTGTTTGGCAGACATCACTTGGTGCATCTCTACAATCCCTTCTTGTTCTTTGAATCGTTTATTAGAGTAAATAAGTGCAAAGCAATGATTTCTTTTTTTTTTAAAAGCATTGACCAGACTCAGGATAAACTTTTCACATTTCCATTTCAACTAGCATTCTGCTTCTCTATTGTATGAAAGAAAAAGTTGAAGCTTGTTCAACTTCCTATTTAATTACTACACAGATAAGCATTATTCCTGAACTGGCTGCTAAGGCAACAATTGCGCTGCTTTTAAGTGTCACTTCAATACATTGGTGATATTGTCATGCTATCTGCATGTTGACAGCTATGAGATTCCATTGCCTGCCCAATTCAAATTAACCTTTTGAATGCTGAAGATTTTTTTTATTTATTTAACTAGCTGATCTTTGGATATTAAGGGAGTCAAGGGATATGGGGATCAGGCGGGAAAGTGAAGTTGAGGTAGAATATCAGCCATGAATTATTGAATGTCGGAGCAGGCTCGAGAGGCCAAATGGCCTACTCCTGCTCCTGTTTCTTATATTCTTATGTTATCTTTTGTGGCATTGGTTGTGCTGCGTTGGAAGTTTTATAAGGACAGGGGCATTATGGCGAATAGTATTACCAGGTACACTGAGTTACCAGTATTGGAGGCTGCCCTATATCTAAGCCCAGAGACTGTGAATACTGTAATAAAAACGGGAGATGCTGGCAGGTCAGGCAGCATCTGTGGAGAGAGAAACAGAGTTAGCGTTTCAGGTCGATGACCCTTCAGTGGAGTTGTCTGGTTCTGGCAGCATTTTGATGGAGGGGGTGGGGAGGCGGGGAGGTGGGGGATCCTGGTTAGGGAGCACTGATGAGCGGGGTTGCAGGGAGAGTGAATTGTACTGGAGTTTTGAGCTAATGGGAATACCCGATAGATGCTGGTATACAAAATCACAGGGAAAGTGTTGTTGGGATTTGAGAGCAGTGCGGAGGGAGGTCTCAGGGTCTGGGAGTATTGGAGGTGGTTCTATTATCAAGACTGTGGGAATGTGATCTAAAGGTTTGCATGAGGGGGCTCCTTGAATTGGGATGGATGGGAATCTGGAGATAGGATCCTGAATCCAACGATTGGTGATGAGATTTTGGAGGATGGGCGGAGTTTGACAGTATTGGGACGGCTGGAATCTAGCAGCCTGGTGGGTAAGGGGAGGGGGAGGCAGGAGAATGGAAACTAAAGTGCCTTGGCCTCTTTTGAAACATCACGTCCCAACCCCCAACTATATTTCTGTCCCTCAACCTTTCCTTCCCCACCGCCCCCCCACCACCAATCAGTCAGCAGCCAGTTTTTACAACCTCGGTATCTCTGCAACACTACTTTCCCATTGTCAGCTAGTGTCTGACTTTACATTCCTACTGTAAAAGTATTTAAGGGTAAAATCTCTGCTTCCTAAAATTAACGGGCACAAAACCAAGGTTGGCCTTGTGCAGTTTCCCAATATACACTCCCAGCACGTGCCAGAGGTGCAGGGATGGAACGTTTCCCCTTCAGTGCACCATGAGTGGATTTGTCTATTTATACAGCCTTTAAGAAATGTTTTTACATACTTTTTTATAAACAAACAGAAACAAGCCTCATAAACACTCAAAGTCATTGTTGATGCAGTTTCCTGAGGGAGGTCTTTTTCATCGAATTTTTCAATCAAATGAAGAGAGGCAAATGGTGAAAAAAGAAATCCGTTCCCGATAAATGTTTCCATTGATTGCCGAAAAAGGAAACAAACCACAATCAGAGCTGGTTTAATCCCAGATGTTGCCTGTTTGTGCACTTGTCAGCTGTGGCTCAGTGGGTAGCACACTCGCTTCTGAGATCTAGGAGGTTGTGGGTTCAAGTCCCACTCCAGGTGCTTGAGCACATAAATCTAGGCTGACACTCGCAGTGCTGAGGGAGTGCTGCGTTGCCGGAGGTGCTGTCTTTCGGATGAGATGTTAAACCAAGGCCCCATCTGCCTTCTCGAGTGGACGTAAAAGATTCCATGGCACTATTTTGAAGAAGAGCAGGGGAGTTATCCCTGGTGTCCTGTCCAGTATTTATCCCTCAATCACCGTAACAAAAAAACAGATTATCTGGTCATTATCACTTTGCTATTTGTGGGAGTTGGCTTGTGTGCAAATTGGCTGCTGCATTTCCCATATTATAACAGTGACTACACATCAAAAGTATTGGCTGCAAAGTGCTTTGAATCATTCAGTGGTTGTGAAAGGCGCTATATAAATGCAAGCCTTTTTTTTCTTTCAAATCCTGTCTGTGTTATGCCACATAGTTCACCATTCCAAAACCCAGATGTCCGAACAGATTTAAGTGACCAAGTTCGAGCCAAATGAAAATTTCTTGTGCCTCCAATAGATTTCTCATAGATCTGTAGCTAATACATGATTATAAACTTATTCATCGTTTCCATGACATTCCAATATCCAAAAACCTAGTTTGACTACTTGGGCAGATTAGCATTACCCAGAATTGGCAAAGAATTGAAACAACATTGACTGACCTGCAGAGAAGGTTTTGAGTGGTAAAAGACTACATTCTTCGATTGAACATAGCAACTGTGTGCATGAATTAAGAGCCCATCCACTGCCACAATCTAAGGACAAATGTAGACCCACAAATGAATATATGGAAATTCCAGCGTCTTGTGCTGTAAAAGGGGGATCATAAAATGAATAAGGAACTCTGCTTCACTCCTTCCTTCCCTGCTCCATAAGCAGCAGAGCCTTCAGCCACCTTGGTCCTTTGATTTAGAATCTGCTCCTCAAAACACTCTAGCTCTCCACCGCTCCTTTAAAATGTTCTTAAAATCCTTCTTCTCAACCAAGCTTCTGGTCACCCGATCTAACTCTCCCTCTATAGCTTAGAGCTCTATTTTATCTTTTCCTCTTTCTCCTCTTCCCACGCGACCACCCCCCATCCCCGTCCCCGATTCCTGCTTCTACTGTCAGCTGTGGCTCCGTGGGTAGCACACTCGCCTCTGAATCAGAAGCTTATGGGTTCAAGTCCCAATCAGAGAATAATTGTTTTATTTTTTTTAGTGTTTTGAGGTTTACCAGCTCAGTCTGAGTCAACCAATTGCTTCCAAAAGGAACCAAGTAAATATATAGTTGGGGATGAGATTGGAAGCTGTAGGAATAAATACGAGGTCAATAATTATTCCTTGGAATGTGATGAATCATGTGATGTCGCCACCACCTCTCTCGATTCCTCTACTGTCTCTGATTTGTCACACTGCTTGTCCAACATCCAGTATTGGATGAGCTGAAATTTCCTCCAACCAAATATTGGGAAGACCGAAGACGTTGTCTTTGGTTCCCACCACAAACGCCATTCCCCAGCACTAACTCAATTCCGCTCCTTGACAGCTGTCTGAGACCAAATCAGACTGTTTGCAACCTTCGTGTCATATTTGATCCTGAGATGAGCTCCATAACTAAGATCGCCTGCTTCCATCTCCATAACATCACCTGACACCACCCCTGCCTCAGCTCACCTGCTGCTGAAACCCTCATCCATGCATTTGCCACCTCTAGACTTGACTATTCCAATGCTCTCCAGGCCGGCTTCCCATCTTCCACCCTCCAGAAACTTGAGTCCATCCAAAACTCTGCTGCCCATGTCCTAACTCGCACCAAGACCCATTCACCCATCACCCCTGTGCTCGCTGACGTATATTGGCTCCCAGTCCGACAACGTCTCAAATTTAAAATTCTCATCCTTGTTTTTAAATCCCTCCATGGCCATGCTCCTCCTGTAACCTCCTCTGAGATGTCTGTGCTCCTCCATTTCTGGCCTCTTGCTCATCCCTGATTGTAATCATTCCACCTTTGGTGGCTGTGCCTTCAGCTGCAAAGCTCTTGAATTCCCTCCCTAAACTTCTCCGCCTCTCTACCTCACTTTCCTCCTTTAAGACACTCCTTAAAACCTACCTCGTTAACCAAGCTTTTGGTCACCTGTCCCAATATCTCCTTATGTGGCTCGGTGTCAAATGTTGTTTGATAATCGCTCCTGTGAAGCATCTTGGGATATTTTACTACGTTAAAGGTGCCATATAAATGCACATCGTTGTTGCTAAAGGGGAGGGATCGATAGTGGAGATGTGAGGATGGATGAACATTTCAAAGTTAGCTTTGAGATTCGAGAAGTATTTCTGCAGGAGGAGATTAAATAGGAGGGATACAGTCCCTGCAGATTGTACATGTGTGGGAGCTGTTTGCTTGATGGGATGAGCAGCCTTTTTTCTTCCATGCTTTCTTATATTCCAATTTATTGGTGGGATATTATGGCTGACAGTAATAGATGAAGAGACACCTTCAATTGGATAAATTGAAAAGAAGATGCACTGCACTGTGGGATTTGAAAAAAACTGCAAACTGTCTCCTGAGGGAAATTTCATATCTCGTATATATTGTAAAGAAACTTATTTTTCAGTACCAAGTGATGTGATGATACAAATTTTAATTGAACCACAGTACTTATTTATATGGATCTGGCTTACAAATATATCCCAGATGTCGGCACTTAAAATGTTTGGTCAAAACAGGAGTGATTGAGAATGGAGACCGAATGTGGGAATTTAAGCTTATCTGCAGCCAAGTCAAATCCTGTTAAATACTAACTGCTTTGCCAAGATACCCTCCACTTGAATTAGGATTTCTATAAACATGCAGATAAAAATAGCCAGTTTGTAGCACAGCTCGGCAAATCATCCCCTCAGCAATTCAGTGTAAGTAAAACACAACAGAAAAAAACAAGTACTTAAAATGCATTTATTTTGAGGTGAAATCTGGCAGCATATTTCTTATATTTAGTGTGGTGAATCAGGAAATATTCTGTACTTTTACCTCACGATTATGAATAAGAAGTTTCATATCAAGATGAACAAAGCCCCCACCCCAATGGCTCAGTAAGCTTATCCAGCAAGCCACTGAGCCAAACAATCCAGCAAGTTTCGAAATTTGATCTCGTCATGTGCTGAGTCAGCTGACTTCAGCCAGGGGCAGCGTAGAAGAGCCGAGGGCCCAGGGGCAGCACGGGCCAGCCCACACTGCGATATGTGTGTGCACTAGGTCCGTGCAGCAGAGCAGGTCTCCCGTCGTCCTGGTTCAACCCTTGCCACTGGATAAAGGCCTGTCAAGCCCGTGTGGTGGCTGATGTGCAATGGTCGCCACTTGTTAAAAAAATCCACGCACAGGCATCTTCCACCCCCTCAATTGGAGTTCAGGACCGGAACATCAGGTCCTTCATCTGTGAACTCATGTGGAAGCAAGCCATCCTCGTTCGAGGGACCGTCTATGATGATGATGATGAAGATTAGGGCAGGGGAAAATTGGACAGGGTTCCTGCTGCTAATTTTTACCATGCAACCTGTGTGTGCTACTGATGTTGGATCAGGTCCAATGTGGTCGAGCAGCCTGCTAGAACCCGGCTTGTGCATGACGAGTAATCACTTGAGTGAGGTCGCCAACAAGAAGACTTGTTTCCACAGACAGGCTTCCAAAGAAGAGAGGTAAGGGGGAAGTAGCAAAAATTGGCATGGCAATGATTTATTTAGAACACAGACCATGTGTCTGTTTGTTTTGAGTCGACTCGTGCAGTTCGCCAGATTCCTCTGGGATGGTTTATAAATATACACAAAATCATTTCTGCCAAGTAACCTGATTCAAATTCTGTGGAGATTTTCAAAGCTGCTAAGAGGATAGTCAATGCTATTTAGATCCTCACACTGATGGAATTTGCATTTTACAAAGGGAAGCAATATTATTTTATTTTTGCAAGGCATGCACCTTTTTAAATTATGTTCCCCTCGTTCCTTCTTAGTCTCCATCCACCTACCTAATGGAGCAGGCGGGTAATCACAAGCACTACCATACATCCCATAATTTACTGGTGTGCCAGCATGCTCCACCGTGTAATGCTATCAGGAATCTTTTGATAGTACTTACAGTATTTTAAGACGTCAAAGTTGATTTAGAAATAGTTACATTTGTAGGCCAGAATAAGTTGCCTAATTGGATTACTCTTTGATGTCACTGGTATGGAAAATAGATTTTGCCCGCAACACTCTCTCCATCCCTCATTTTACTGCTTTTCAAACCTCGATGATCTCCACAATGTAGCAGGTTGGCTCATTTGGTTGCACCCTCGCCTCAGAGTCAGAAGGTTAAGTACCGGACAAGGATTTGAGTTGTATCCTGATACTCTAGTGTAGTCCTGAGGGAGTGCTGCACAGTTGGAGTTGCTTCCATTCAGATATGATTTTCAACAGAGATCTATCTGCCTGTTCCATTACTTCAGGTGGTTACTTCACATTGCTATAACTGCCTTAAGTTCGCATGACAAGATTTGCAGGCAGTTCTCCAACATTCTACCCTTCGCCAATGCCACCAGAAAACAGATTAACTGGTCACCCATTGCATTGAAGTTTATGGAACTTTGCTGGCTCAGAAGGGTGCTGTGTTTGCCTATGTAACAGTTGCTGCACTATAAAAAGTAATTAGTTGTGTGAAGTGCTTTGAGATATTCCAACTTGATAAGGCTGTCTTTAAATGCAAGCATTACATTGCAACGAGTATCGCAGATCTGTTTAACAGTTAGCCAATGAAAAATATACTGTAAACTAGCACATACCATGGAACAAATATTAGTCCATTGAAAGGGCTGCATCATGAAGGTGTTATAAGCAGGGAGATGAATGAGGTCAGGATCGAAAGCTATTCATTTTGATCATATTTTTTAATAAAACATTTTGTGAAAGTTCACACTACAGCAGTTGCAGGTCTGGTATGGAACTAAATTGTTTTAATACATGACGCTGGGTTGCATCAGCAAAAAGTTCTGACCAGACTGTACTCAGCTGTTTGAGAAACAGAGCCGAGTAGATGAAAAGAAAAAAGAAAGACTTGGATTTATATAGCACCTTTCACGACCACCAGATGTCTCATAGCGCTTTAGAGCCAATGAAGTACTTTTGGAGTGTAGTCACTGTTGTAATGTGGGAAATGCGGCAGCCAATTTGCGCACAAGCAAATTCCCACAAACAGTGATAATGATCAGATAATCAGTTTTTGGTATGTTGATTGAGCAATAAATATTGGTCAGGCCACTGGGGATAACTCCCCTGCTCTTCTTCGAAATACTGCCAAGGGATCTTTTACATCCACCTGATAAAGCAGATGGGGCTGTAATAGAGCTCCACCTAGTGGACTACTGCTCCACCTAGTGGACGACTGTGGCAATGCTGATGTATAATAATAAAAGGGTCAGGTGACCAGATCACCTGAAAAGTTTTCAGTAGAGCTATCTTGCAGTCTGTGTGTTTATGATGTTCTAAAGAAGATATCACATTGGCGACGTAGGATAGGATTTCTGGATACCCTGGCTGAAATTTTTGCTGGTAAATGATCCAGCCACCCAGAAGAGCAACTTTGAGAAGTTCTTTCTTTTGCAACACAGCTAAAAATCCAAGGTAAATTACAAGCACACTTAGTTGAACAGCCAGGGTCCAGATGGCCATGCCTATGGGAATAATATTGCGCTTGGGTGAGTTCCATCGTGACTGAGACACCTTCGGAGCATATGTGGAGCGGCTAGACATGTTTTACACTGCAAATAGTATCATCGAAGTCCCCGGTGATGAAAACCGTAATCGGGTGGTATTAGAAAGAAAAGTTAGGAAGAATAGTGAAGATATGTGGTCCTCGCACATATTTGATCAAGATGTTTGATCATGGAATGGTTAGGTTTGTTCACATTGATCATATTTTACCTACTGATGTGGAAGGAGTTGAAAATTGGAATGATTTGATTATTTCTGATGAGTCAGATAGTTACAAGTAGAGTGCCAGTAGCAAATTCGACATCAGATGTACGAGAAACAAGTCCAAGAGAAAGTCAGAATTTAAGTCGGAGTCCGAGTCAGGCAGACAAACAGTCTGAAGTTGTAGAGAGTCAAATGTAGATCAAGCGTTGCCCTTGGACGAAAACTCTCCTCAGGCTCAGGGTAGAATGAGTCTAAGTTCGACACCAAGTTTTAAAGGTTCTGTTCAAGAGCGAAGGTATCCTCTTTGAAACGACAAACAAGTGGTTAAGTTTGATTTGTAAATATGGCAAAATAAGTCCGTATCTTTTGTTGTGTATAATCATGCAAGTCATGTATAATAATTATTTTGTTATAATTACTTCTTCATTAAGAAGGGAGAAGTGTTATATAGCTCCACCTAATGGACTACTGTGGTAATGCAACTGCTGATGTATTATAATAATAATAAAAAAAGGTAGTGTCAGCCAGGTCACCTGACAAGTTTTTGGTAGAGCCATCTTGCAGTCTGTGTGTTTATGATGTCGTAAAGAATATATCACAGGGGCCACGGTTTAACATCTCATCCGAAAGACGGCACCTTCAACAATGCAGCTCTCCCTCAGTACTGTTAGCCTAGATTTTTGTGCTCAAGTCCCTGGAGTGGGACTTGAACCCACAACCTTCTGATTCAGAATTGAGAGTGTTACCCACAGAGCCACAGCTGTACACAGATGAGGAGATGATGCTTCTTTGAGAATAGGAAAACCCTTTTAGATTTCCAGTTGCGGTTCTGTCCAGAACTTTCTGACCTGTGCCTCATCAAATTGCACAAACCAAGCAACACCGAGGTGTTCATAAGCAGGTTGTGAGGAGACACCTGGGGTAGGTAACGACCTTGATTCCAAGGGGGGGAATAATGTTTTTCTTTTCCTGTTTCTATCGGGTATGATTCAATAACGGACAGGTGTGAGTAAAGTACTGCTAAAAAAAGGGTTGGACCGTTTACATATTTTTGGCTATTCTGAGGCTGAACTCTAGGATATAGTCGATGTATTCACCTAGGCATATGTAAGCATGGGCCTTACGCTTAACATCAGTAAGACAAAGGCCCTCCACCAGCCTGTCGTCGCCGCACAGCACTGCCCCCCAGTCATCAAGATTCACGGCGCGGCCCACAACAACGTGGACCACTTCCCATACCTCGGGAACCTCTTGTCAACAAAGGTAGACATTGATGCAAAGATTCGACATCGCTTCCAGTGCGTCAGTGCAGCCTTCGGCCGCCTGAGGAAAAACGTATTCGAGGACCAGGCCCTCAAACCTACCACCAAGCTCATGGTCTACAGGACTGTAGTAATACCCGCCCTCCTGTATGGATCAGAGACATGGATATATCACCACCGATATCTCCGCAAGATCCTGCAAATCCCCTGGGAGGACAGACGCACCAACATCAGTGTCCTCATCCAGGCTACCATCCCCAGTATTGAAGCACTGACCACACTCGATCAGCTTCGCTGGGCTGGCCACTTAGTTCGCATGCCAAACAAGAGACTCCCTGAGCAATTGCTCTACGCACAGCTCCTTCATGGCAAACAAGCCAAAGGTGGGCAGCGGAAACGTTACAAGGACACCCTCAAAGCCTCCCTGGTGAAGTGCGACATCACCACTCACACCTGGGAGTCCCTGGCCAAAGACCGCCCTAGGTGGAGAAAGTGCATCTGGGAGAGCGTTGAGCACTTCGAATCTCAACCCTGCGAGCGTGAAGAGGTCAGGCGCAGGCAACGGAAGGAGCGTGCGGCAAACCAGTCTCACCCCCCTCCCCCCTTCCTCCGACGAATATTTGTCCCACTTGTGACAGGGTCTGTGGCTCTCGTATTGGTCTGTTCAGCCACCAAAGATCTCATTTTAGGAGTGGAAGCAAGTCTTCCTCAATTCCAAGAGACTGCCTATGATGATGATGATGAACCTACACAGCAAGTGGCTCAAAGTTAGTTAACAGGTTTTAATTATTTTTCATAAGCAATGTTATAATTATATTTAAAAGGGGCACTGTCATTGTACAAAGAAAAAGGTGTCAAACACTCCAACACAACACATTGCAATCCTGGTGACGACACATCAATAATAACTGATATCTTCTTTACGACATCACAAACACACATCTACAAGATGGCCCTTGTCACCTGATACTTTTATTGTATTTGCAGCAGCAGTTGCATTACCACAGTAGGTGGGGCTCTGTATTACAAAAACATCTGCCTGTCCATCTGTCATTTCTCCCTGGCAACAAAGACAATTGAGGTTGTTTTTTTGTCTGCAACACCTGCTAGGAGCGCCACGAGGAAAATCAGGCCGGGAGCATCACTGACCTGGAATGCAACCTGGATGATTTTCCTTCCATTTAAATGAATAAGGAGAGTCGTGTGGGCTCCATTACACAATCTCCCTCAGCCAATTGCCCTCTCTGCCATCCTCCCAGGAGGTAAAGATGCAGATCTAATTGAGATTCACTTCTGTCCCTATTCAGTTTTTGTTGCCTCCTATGTTGTTTTTCAGGATGGTGAGATGCTTTAAGCCATCCAGGTTTGCCATGAGCACCATCAGTCTGGTCTTGGTTAAATGGATACGTATTTAATAGGGATCTGCCAGATTATATTTTCTTTCTGCAAGATTTCTCTCTCATCAGTTACAGTTGAATATTAATCTTAATAAAGGAGTTGGAGTCGCTTGTTCACCATAAAATTATTTGTGTAGAATATCCATTAACTAAATGGCTTTGACTTCATTTAAATTCATTTCTGTTTCCTCTTCAAATGGAACACTGCCAGTGAGCAAAGAAAGCCCAATGCTCTTGGAATGTCTTTATTATTTTTTTTAAAATTAAATCATGCCAGTAATTTTCTTTCCCAATGGATTTTTTATCGTCTTTCTTTTTTTCATCTGATTTTTTTTTCCTCTGTCTTTCTGCAGCGTATTTGCTCAGCTGTGGATTTCCACAGAAACCCTCTTCTGGCGATGTGTCTGTCACCAGCCTCCATCCTGGTGGAGTGGCCCATTTCTACTGCAACTCCGGGTACCGGCTGCAAGGGTCATCTTCTGTCACCTGCGTCAATGGCAGCAGACCTCACTGGAGTGACCAGGAACCACAGTGCATTGGTAAGGATTATCATAGAATCCTAGAAACTTTCAGCGCGGAAGGACGCCATTTCGGCCCATCATGTCCGCGCCGGCCGACAAAGAGCTATCCAGCCTAATCCCACTTTCCAGCTCTTGGTCCGTTGTACGTCACAGCACTTCGAGTGCACATCCAAGTACTTTTTAAATGTGGTGAGGGTTTCTGCTTCTACCACCCTTTCAGGCAGTGAGTTCCAGACCCCCACCACCCTCTGGGTGAAAAGATTTCCCCTCAAATCCCCTCTAAACCTCCTACAATGACTTTAAATCTATGCCCTCTGCTAAAGGAAATAGGTCTTTCCTATCCACTATCTAGGCCCCTCATAATTTTGTACTCCTCAATAAGGTCTCCCCTCAGCCTCTGTTCCAAAGAAAACAAACCCAGCCTCTCCAATATTTCCTCATAGCTAAAATTCTCCAGGCAACATTCTCATAATCTCCTCTGTACCCTCTCTAGTGCAATTACATCTTTCCTGTACCAGATAGAGCATGTAGTACTCCAGCTGTTGCATGGTTCACCTTTGGCAAGCGAATAAGTTGAAAATGCTGTTTAAAAGCAGCATGGGTTGTATGTTGGCTTTGCACCTTCCGAGTGGATAGAAACATAGAAACATAGAAAATAGATGCAGGAGTAGGCCATTCGGCCCTTCTAGCCTGCACCGCCATTCAATGAGTTCATGGCTGAACATGAAACTTCAGTACCCCATTCCTGCATTCTCGCCATACCCTTTGATCCCCCTAGTAGTAAGGACTTCATCTAACTCCTTTTTGAATATACTTAGTGAATTGGCCTCAACAACTTTCTGTGGTAGAGAATTCCACAGGTTCACCACTCTCTGGATGAAGAAATTTCTCCTCATCTCGGTCCTAAATGGCTTACCCCTTATCCTTAGACTGTGACCCCTGGTTCTGGACTTCCCCAACATTGGGAACATTCTTCCTGCATCTAACCTGTCTAACCCCGTCAGAATTTTAAACGTTTCTATGAGGTCCCCTCTCATTCTTCTGAACTCCAGTGAACACAAGCCCAGTTGATCCAGTCTGTCTTGATAGGTCAGTTCCGCCATCCCGGGAATCAGTCTGGTGAACCTTCGCTGCACTCCCTCAATAGCAAGAATGTCCTTCCTCAGGTTAGGAGACCAAAACTGTACACAATACTCCAGGTGTGGCCTCACCAAGGCCCTGTACAACTGGAGCAACATCTCCCTGCCCCTGTACTCAAATCTCCCCGCTATGAAGGCCAACATGCCATTTGCTTTCTTAACCGCCTGCTGTACCTGCATGCCAACCTTCAATGATTGATGTACCATGACACCCAGGTCTCGTTGCACCTCCCCTTTTCCTAATCTGTCACCATTCAGATAATAGTCTGTCTCTCTGTTTTTACCACCAAAGTGGATAACCTCACATTTATCCACATTATACTTCATCTGCCATGCATTTGCCCACTCACCTAACCTATCCAAGTCGCTCTGCAGCCTCATAGCATCCTCCTCGCAGCTCACACTGCCACCCAACTTAGTGTCATCCGCAAATTTGGAGATACTACATTTAATCCCCTCGTCTAAATCATTAATGTACAGTGTAAACAGCTGGAGCCCCAGCACAGAACCTTGCGGTACCCCACTAGTCACTGCCTGCCATTCTGAAAAGTCCCCATTTACTCCTACTCTTTGTTTCCTGTCTGACAACCAGTTCTCAATCCATGTCAGCACACTACCCCCAATCCCATGTGCTTTAACTTTGCACATTAATCTCTTGTGTGGGACCTTGTCGAAAGCCTTCTGAAAGTCCAAATATACTACATCAACTGGTTCTCCCTTGTCCACTCTACTGGAAACATCCTCAAAAAATTCCAGAAGATTTATCAAGCATGGAAAATGACTGTCAATGCATCCACTATTTCCAAGGCCACCTCCTTAAGTACTCTGGGATGCAGTCCATCAGGCCCTGGGGATTTATCGGCCTTCAATCCCATCAATTTCTCCAACACAATTTCCCGATTAATAAGGATTTCCCTCAGTTCCTCCTCCTTACTAGACCCTCCGACCCCTTTTATATCTGGAAGGTTGTTTGTGTCCTCCTTAGTGAATACCGAACCAAAGTACTTGTTCAGTTGGTCCGCCATTTCTTTGTTCCCCGTTATGACTTCCCCTGATTCTGACTGCAGGGGACCTACGTATGTCTTTACTAACCTTTTTCTCTTTACATATCTATAGAAACTTTTGCAATCCGTCTTAATGTTCCCTGCAAGCTTCCTCTCGTACTCCATTTACCCTGCCCTAATCAAACCCTTTGTCCTCCTCTGCTGAGTTCTAAATTTCTCCCAGTCCCCGGGTTCGCTGCTATTTCTGGCCAATTTGTATGCCACTTCCTTGGCTTTAATACTATCCCTGATTTCCCTTGATAGCCACGGTTGAGCCACCTTCCCTTTTTTATTTTTACGCCAGACAGGAATGTACAATTGTTGTAGTTCATCCATGCGGTCTCTAAATGTCTGCCATTGCCCATCCACAGTCAACCCCTTAAGTATCATTCGCCAATCTATCCCAGCCAATTCACGCCTCATACCTTCAAAGTTAGCCTTCTTTAAGTTCTGGACCATGGTCTCTGAATTAACTGTTTCATTCTCCATCCTAATGCAGAATTCCACCATATTATGGTCACTCTTCCCCAAGGGGCCTCGCACAACGAGATTGCTAATTAATCCTCTCTCATTACACAACACCCAGTCTAAGATGGCCTCCCTCCTAGTTGGTTCCTCGACATATTGGTCTAAAAAACCATCCCTTATGCACTCCAGGAAATCCTCCTCCACCGTATTGCTTCCAGTTTGGTTAACCCAATCTATGTGCATATTAAAGTCACCCATTATAACTGCTGCACCTTTATTGCATGCACTCCTAATTTCATGTTTGATGCCCTCCCCAACATCACTACTACTGTTTGGAGGTCTGTACACAACTCCCACTAACGTTTTTTGCCCTTTGGTGTTCTGCAGCTCTACCCATATAGACTCCACATCATCCAAGCTAATGTCCTTCCTAACTATTGCATTAATCTCCTCCTTAACCAGCAATGCTACCCCACCTCCTTTTCCTTTTATTCTATCTTTCCTGAATGTTGAATACCCCTGGATGTTGAGTTCCCAGCCCTGATCATCCTGGAGCCACGTCTCCGTAATCCCAATCACATCATAAGGCTTTGCAGTGCTCTCCGCCTCTCTATCTCTAGCGTTCTCCTCCTTTAAGACTCTCCTTAAAACCTATCTCTTTGACCAGGCTTTTGGTCATCTGTCCTAATATCTCTTTATGTAACGTGGTGTCAAATTTTGTTTGATAACGCTCCTGCGAAGTGACTTTGGACGTTTTACCACGTTAAAGGTGCTATATAAATGCAAGTTGTTGTTGCACATCTCACCATCGCTCAACTTTGGGAGCAAAATAAGGGAACACCGAATCCCATCGTGTTCAAAGGGTGTAGGTGTCTGACAATTAACTGGAGGAAAATGAGGCATATTGTCATGGACTTTTAAATACATAATGTTCGAAATTAATTATGTATGACGCTTTCTTTGCCTTTGTAAACTGTTCTGTTCAATCATGGTTGCAGTTTAACATAGTGTTTGATTCTTCATTTTAACTGGTTCCATGCCTTTGGCAATCTCGTATTTTCTTGTTAATGTGTCCAATCTATTTTCTTGTAATTTGTTTCCTCCTCATTGTTCTCCATATTTTGATTGATTTCAGTTTTTTACTAATTCCATCCTGTAGGAGTGTTTATTTTTGTTGTGAAACAGTAATCTCCTGCTGCATTACTGTTGCTAAGAGCCAAAGGCTTCCTCGGTGCCATCGCTCCTGATTGTGGATCAATGAAAGCTTTATTTCCTCCACAATCTTTATTGCGAAGATTCCAAAAAAGGGTTCCTGCAGTGAGTGCGAAGTCCGTGCTGTCATCTCTGGGATATGTGTGTAAATCCAGCCCGGACTAATCTGTCAATTGTCAGAATTCTCTACCCTGATCAATATAACTGCAGGCCCACAGCGCAACAACCCACAGTTTGACATAAATGAGCAATATCGCCCAGGGAGGCTTTAATCATGGCTGAAAGTGGAATCATTCACACTGGTACAGTAGAAGGTGCTCTTCTGAAGTTTGAATTAAGATGTATTATTGAGCCAGAGTAGTGAGAGATTGGCAGTGCATCAGACTGAGCTATTTCTGGCGCAAGAGTATTTCATGGTGTCACTGAGGACAAAATAGGAAGAAAAATCCACTGAACATCAATGAAAATAAATTGAATTAACTTTATATATATATATATATATATATACAGGCAACTTGCGATTATCCGCACACGGATCCAACGGGAAACCATTGTAACGGAATTTAAAATTTCGGCCTGGGAAGGCATCGGGCCGGTGCGTTCGGAGTCCTTTCGGCCGGGGAAGGCATTGGGTTTTAACTTTCTAATGTTAATCGCTCTAACGGAGAAATAGTTTACCCGGCATAGCCCAATCCCCGAGGGACCCGGATAATCGAGAGTTACCTGTATAATGTATATATAAAAACCTAATTATATATACAATGCTAAGCATAGATAGATCTTCTGAAACTAATACTAACGTAATACAGTTTGAACATAATCACTAGTGGTAATATAATACACTAACTGGCAACAATTTCTGATTATTATTTCCATATATTGCTATAAGCTGCACAGAAGTTAGATGAGATGGCATTAATATTCTGTCAAAATACAATAAGCTGGATTTGATTTTTCTGTACTGTCTGTAGAATTCATATGGGTTCTACACTTTTTATCTTGTCTAAAACCAAAGCGAACAGACATTATGCTCTTAATCGGTTCTATATCATCAGGCGCAGCAGAGTCCTATTATTGCTGATTCTATTTAATTCAGGCTTGTCGAGTCCCTTTTCCCTAGTCCCGATGAGCAGAATAACTCAGCGGCATAGTGGGATACAGCAAGTGGTGAGCGTTTCGATCAGTTGAAATTAAAATTCAGATTTCCCTTCAGAGGTCCCTTGGTTCATCCCCACCTTCATAATCCGTCACCTTGATGAGCACACAATCTCGTCCAATCAGTTTTTTACATATAAAGAAGCAACACTCTAAAAATAACGTTTCGTGTTTTACTTCGAAGTTTAAGATGAGTTAATGTAAACAGAGATACTCACCGATATTTAAAGTGATAAAGCTACTGTGAATCATAGATGAAGCGTAATTTTGATATCATTACCCTCAACTAGTTTCAAAACAAGTTTGAGCTGAAAATTTCTTCAGGTTTTGTGAGCACAGCTGACTTTTCAGAATAAAATTTGTGGCGCTTCTCTGAAATGAACTATCTCTCCCGCTGTGCGCACCCACCCCCACGGCTTGGCGGGTTTATCTGGAGAGTAACTGAGCCAGAGCAGGAAGAGCCCAGATTCAATCCACGGCCCTTGCAGAGTCAGCTCACCTCCGTTGTGGTGGCATTAGGGGCACGGCGTTTTGCCTCAGTATCCCTGGGTCAGGTACAGAAATGTCAACTAGGATTCACACACCTGATCGCCCTCCGGTGAACCTGATGGAAAATGCACCCGGCTCCGTTGTGATGCTCATTGCAGTCGAATAACTAACTGACATTTAAGGTATACTTTGAAGAGATAATTAGCCTGTTAAATTTGCAGAGTTGCTGCTTTGAAGCCACGGAAACAGGACTCAGGAATGCGCCACGGTATGGTCCTATTTGTGATATTCATGTTCAATACCTTTTTTTGTCACATTATTGAATGGCAAAAAAATTATTGCAACAGCTTTCCATTTCCATGTGTTGGCATCACTCTATGGTGAAACATAGAAACATAGAAAATAGATGCAGGAGTAGGCCTTTCGGCCCTTCGAGCCTGCACCACCATTCAATATGATGATGGCTGATCATGCAACTTCAGTATCCCATTCCTGCTTTCTCTCCATACCCCTTGATCCCTTTAGCCGTAAGGGCCACATCTAACTCCCTTTTGAATATATCTAACGAACTGGCATCAACAACATTCTGTGGTTGAGAATTCCACAGGTTCAAAATTCTCTGAGTGAAGAAGTTTCTCCTCATCTCGGTCCTAAATGGCTTACCCCTGGTTCTGGACTTCCCCAACATTGGGAACATTCTTCCTGTATCTAACCTTTCCAATCCCATCAGAATTTTATATGTTTCTTTGAAATCCCCTCTCATTCTTCTAAATTCCATTGAATATAAGCCGAGTCGATCCAGTCTTTCTTCATATGTCAGTCCTGCCATCCCGGGAATCAGTCTGGTGAACCTTCGCTGCACTCCCTCAATAGCAAGAATGTCCTTCCTCCGATTAGGAGACCAAAACTGTACACAATACTCCAGTTGTAGCCTCACCAAGGCCCTGTACAACTGCAGTAAGACCTCCCTGCTCCTATACTCAAATCCTCTCGCTATGATGATGCAAACTAAAGTTCCATTTACATTGCAGCAGCAACAAATCATACCTCTCGCCACGTGCATTCCCACACTAGTCAACCCATTGATGTTGCCCCTATTACTGACCGTTTTGTGCTGTGATTTGTATTCACTTGGAACAGGATTGAGACTTTGCAACCGAATTTCAATTTGTACAATTTTGTACACTTTGCAGTTATGCTGCATTCAGACTTGAGTCCCGAGAGCTTAAGGGCAGGAATGCTGGGGGGGCGGGGGAGGGGAGGGGGGGGGGGACACTAAATCCAAAGAATTATTCCAAAGTGATTTTAATTCACCAAAAGTTTTGATAGTTGAAAATATCTGCTTCTACGATCCAAGTGCATCTGCCCATTTATTAAAATGGTGTTGCATGTGTACAAGGGACAATTCGCTCATTCAAGTCCCCTCTTCACATGCATGATATTAACATCTAATGACTATGCACGAGAGACGAGTGATGGGAGAAGTCATTTGGGTCCCCCAGGATCCAGTCAAGTCAGGTGTCCAGGTGTCCGGAAAGGCATTGCAATGACCATTTTTGTCCACTGTGTGTCTTAATTTTATTTTAAATGGAATATCTGAATCTTAATTTTAATTCATTTAAATGCTCATGTCTTGCTATCTCTTTATATGCCTCCTAATCGCCCTATTCAAAATAACTTAAAAAGGGACTCTACACTTTAAACATTAAATGGAGATCAGTTCTCTTAAAATAATGTAGTATACATCTCTAATTTATTAAAAGCCTTGCATAAAATACCCACTTTCTTTAAGTGTCTCAGTTACTTCCTATAAGATAGCCCTGTCACAGTTCTCCTGTCACACTCTGAGCAACAGCACTGGAGATCTCGAATTTCACTATTTCTTGTGCAGCCTCTTACAATAATGGCCTGGGTTTTGCAGTCATAGTGAAGGAACGATGCTCGCCATTCATTGCAGCTCCCCACAGACTTTTTATTGGTTTCTGAGAGGCAATTTACTGTATTTGGAGATCCTTTTCAACACGGCGCTCTCTACCGGGGCCTGTGGGGGGTGCAAACAGGCCAAGCAAACACCTTGGACTGGATTTTATGCTTTTCTGCTTTCGGGGCGAAAACAGAGGCAGGACGGGAAAGTTAACGGCCGGGAATAGATTGTACTTTGGTAAGGAAGTTTCGGCATCTGAGCCCTGTGTCGGGGTGCGGCGCAAAGGGAGGTGTTGTACACTTTCCGTGGCGCAAAAATGGGAAACTCGCGAACTAAAGTGTGCGCTCTGAGAGAGGCCTGGGGGAGGGGTGGAAAAAAAACACAAAAACATTCCCAAAACATTGCCCACGCCGCTGCAGCACAAATTGCTAAAATAATTAAAAGAACAAACACTCGCACTTACCTTCGGAGTACTTAACCTTCCTCACTGCCGCCGGCATGGCTGGACGGCACGGATTTCCCAGGCGGTCATTGCGGTCACTTGAGGGTGAATGGATTGGGGAAAATTCTAAACTACTGCCGGTGTCGCAACCACAAGCGTTGCTCTCCCGGCGCAGCTCTTCCTGGTGGTGCTGCTGAGCACTGCCGCAAAACCCGACTGGAGGATCGTGACGGGGCGCAGGAGACCTCAGCGTCCGCCTTTCACATTGCTCCGGGCAAAACCCGGAGCGCAAAGGACCGGAAAATCCAGCCCAACATCTCTTCAGCCAATCAGATTGAAGAATCCTCACTGAGAAGCGCAGAGTCTAAACCGGGAAGTATAAATTAGAATATTTAATTCAATGTAAAATCATGTACAGAAAGCAAAATAAAGAGGGGGAAAGAAAGATGGGATTAAGAAAGTGAAATAAAAGAGAGAAAAAAAGGTAAAAAGTTTCATTTAAAAAAAATTCTCCAACAATAATTAAAATCTGAAGGAATGAGACTCCACACTTGTAAAAGTAAATTTTCAGGGCCTGAGAGGTTGTTTGGCAGTAATTAAAATTTATCACGCCATTAAAAATTCACTTACACCTGAATACACCAGCCCCTAACTTTTGCTGGTGTCTTTAGTGGATATCTATCACGCAAGGACTGCAACTTCACACCCTTCACGTATTTGAATGCCGAATCTCTCGGTGAGATATGGGTGCAGCAAAGCTTGTGAAGGAGGAGGGTGAATCAGACAGCGACTTCGAGCTATCCGCATTTAACTGCGGACGCCAGATGTTGCTGTCCAATTTACTCCACAATAACTGTGCCCCACCAATGGACGGCACTGATTTCCCAGGCGGTCATTGTGGACGCACCTCCGGGCAGACGGGTCGGGGAATTATCAAAACTGCTGCCGGTCTCACACCCAGAGGCGTTGTACACGCGGCGCAGCTCTCCCCTGCGGGGCTTTCTGCTGCAAAATCTTGACCATTGTGCTCATAAGTGCAGGTGATGAATTACAAAAAAAGTCAGCAATAGTCACTCGTATTGTTTTGTACACTGCTACACTCTTTGTTTCCATACACATGCCTCAGGAGAAACACGTGCGGACTTAGCCTGCTTTCTGGGAAGGTGTAACTCGAGAGTAATAAAACACCCCGAACACAACCGCTGTCAATTATTTTCTGTGCGGGCCCAGAAATATCCATAAATCCATACAGCTGTAAATAAGTTGCTGAGAGAACAACTCTGCAAGAAGCAACCTCTTCTTCTTAGGCAGTATCCGAAACTACAACTGCCCTTGCAGATTCACAGTGCTTTTGAGAATCCCTTATTTTGGGGGATCTGTGTGTAGAACTCTGGTGCACTAAATGGGGATGATTTTGCGATATTGTAAAACGGATGATAGAGAATCGGCAGTCTGTTTTACATCCCTCCTGATTTTTATTTTCCTTGAAGTCAGAATGGGCTGCTGATTTGCTACCGACCGTGTTACACCAACGCACAAAGTCAAAGATATCCCATTGTGTTTATCCTGCCAATACTTTCTTCTTCCTTAGCTCCTGGAGCTGCTGATTGCTCCGTGAGGAACTGGTTGCCTCCGTGAGGAACTGGTTGCCATCTATACCTCGCCTAAGTGCCCGTCGCATGTGAACCTTTGACGGTGAGCGCTGATAATCGGCTACAACAGGCATCACAGCTTGCTCCTCACGTCAGCCAATGTTTTCACCAGTGCACACTTCCACCGGGTAGCGATCAGGAGGCATTGTTTTCCTCCAAGCTTTCCCTCTCTAGCCCAGAGGTACAGATTCCTCTGCCTGCCTGCCTGCCTGCGATCAGGTAACTCACAGGCTGCAGTTCAGCGCTTCTATGTAAAACAATCAATGAAATATCCACACAGTGTAAAATGTAATGAATCATTGCTGCATTCCTGGTAAACAAAAAAGTCAATATCAGATTTTTACACTAGAACTGTGGTCAGCAATATTGGAAAATCAACTTGAAGGTTTTCGCAATAGATTCAATCAAATCTGAAAGCTTTCCTCCAGCTTTTGAATTTAATTAGTATTTTATTAATAAACGTCTATATATTTTGTTTTAAATGTCTTATCCAACCTCCACAGTGTGTATGTGAAAGGTTAATATTTGGACAGATCTGTTGCAGATATCCTGTGTTGAACTTTGAAGCTTGCAGTTTTCAACCCCCAGCAGTGAACTGATAATATCGAAACTGTCATGTATTCAACTATCATTGTAACCCATGTATAAGCTGACCTAAGTTGTACACCTTGAGAACATGGACCACAAGGGGCAAACTTGTGGGAGACACTCCTAACCTGGACTTTCCGGTATAAAAGGGAAAGCTCCACCCACCTTCACCACTTGAGGTCTTGGTACTAAAGGTAACTGGTCACAGAGTGACCTTCTCTCAAGTATGGACCTTGTGCGCATTTATACTGTATAGTAAGGATATATCATTGGTGACGAGAAACTGGGATTTAAACCATGCGAGCATGGCCACCAGCAACACAGAAGAGAGGTACTGTGTTGGTGATGATTGGGACGACTTTATTGAGAGACTACAGCAAAGTTTTATCATTAAGGAATGGTTGGGACAGGATTCAGCCGACAAACGCAGGGCTCATCTCCTGACGGTTTGTGGATCCAGAACGTACTCCCTGATGAAGGACCTTCTAGCACCAGAGAAGCTGGTGGACAAGACGTTCGAAGAGCTCAGTAAGTTGATCGGGGAACACCTTAAACCGGCGAGTAGCATGCACATGGCGAGACACCGGAACCAAGTGGAGGAGAGCCCAGTCACTGTGGGCAGTCCGGACAGGCCTGAGGCACCACAAACAGCAGACACTCAGGCCAGCGCCCAACAACCGGAGCCCCAATTCAGGCGCTCTACAAGGGAGTGTAAACCACCAGAGAGAGTTAACCTGTGATCCCAATAAGACTTTGGGGGTAGGTGATGTCATGTATTCAACTATCATTGTAACCCATGTACAAGCTGACCTAAGTTGTATACCTTGAGAACATTGACCACAAGGGGTGCACTTGTGGGAGACACTCCTAACCTGGACTTTCCGGTATAAAAGGGGAAGCTCCACCCACCTTCATCACTTGAGGTCTTGGTAATAAAGGTAACTGGTTACAGAGTGACCTTCTCTCAAGTATGGGCCTCGTGTGCATTTATACTGTATAGTAAGGGTATATCAGAAACCAGGCCGGGTGCTTCAGTCTGAGTGAGGTCAGATCGCCCTGGTTCAAAGCATTTGTCAATCTGGATGCATTTTTACAAGCCATTTTTTCTTTTCAATGGCAAAATGCTTCTGTGAGTTTAGAAAACAGGTCAATTTGCTTCTGGGCACAAATAGTGAAGTACTACAATTAAGCCAGTGAGCACATATGGAGTCGACTTACTTTGGAGAGGCTAAATGCTCTCAATCTGTTCAATCAAATGCTGCCCACAAAGCAGCACCAGCTGGGATCGTATAGGCCCAGTTTGTTCTGAGTGTTATGCGCTGCTTTTATATTGTGCAAGGACTGTATTCTGGGCAATGGCTCCCCTGTGAGGGTCTCACACTACAGGCTGAAACTCCAAGAACCTCGGTAAACATGGAGCCAACCAAATGCCAGCCTTTACAAAACCCAGCGCACCGTGGCTGCAGTGTGCACCATCTACAAGATGCACTGCAGCAACTCACCACGGCTTCTTCAGCAGCACCTCCCAAACCCGTGACCTCCGCCACCTAGAAGGACGAGGGCAGCAGGTGCATGGGAACACCATCACCTGCAAGTTCCCCTCCACATTACGCACCATCCTGACTTGGAAATATATCGGCCGTTCCTTCATCGTCGCTGGGTCAAAATCCTAGAGCTCCCTTCCTAACAGCACTGTGGGAGTAACCTTCACCACAAAGACTGCAGCAGTTCAAGAAGGTGGCTCACCACCACCTTCTCAAAGGCAATTAGGGACGTGCAATAAATGCCGGCATTGCCAGCGACGCCCACATCCCAGGAACAAATACATTTGAAAAATCTTTACTTTTGTGTTGTAGCTGGCTGAACGACACTTGGGCATCAAGGGCTCGTGCCCGTTCACAGGCCTTAACATAATGTAAAACCAGCTTTAAAGGGGCGTTAACATGGTTATGTTCAATGGTTAGAATCTGACTTGAGGAATATTTATTTTTCTCCCTTTTTCTGCTTTATTGAAAATACTGAAAAACATTTTCAATATCTGTACAAATCTGTAGAGTTACAAAATGTTTGTTGTTTTAGAGAGCCAAGATCAATACTTGTCAGAGGCATGAACACTGACCTTTATCTAACCGTAATATAACACCATGCTTCAATCAAAAAATACATTTATCGCTTTCAGTGCATGCATCAGATAATTGAGTGCCCCCGTTTCCGCTAGTATGAGTGTTGACAGAAAAAAAAACAAGCAGGCCTAGACTTAACCATGTTCAGGTTCTTGCCAAAGTCTCAGATTCAGACCAGTTTGAATTCAGTGGTATTCGTCCCTGTCTAAAATGGTGCCACACATGTATTCAGTATCGTACCAGAAAATCGTTGTCTGTATCCTCTTGTGGTGGAGGATGACATGAGTTCACTTCCCGGCAGATCTGTGGTGGACGCATGTCCCATGATCCCTAGTGCTCGAATGATGAGCACAAAAGGACAACAAAGATAATTAGATACAGGAAATGGCCATTGGGCCCAACAAACCTGTCCCTTTCTGATAGATGTCAATCCCATTTCGCTGACCTCCCAACGTAGCCCTCAGTCCATTCCATCTCCAAAAATGTATCTAATTATCCCTTAGATGCATTCAAACAGTTCAGTATGAGTAGTTATCTGACCCCCATTTCCTCAGTACTCAAGTGGGTCTTGAGTCACGGGTGTACAAACTGCAGCCTATGGGTTGCATTGAGACCCTTAAACTCTGGCAATCCAATCGTCAAAGTCCAGCAAACTCCGTCCTATTTCAGCACATATTTCTTATTTTGGTGTTTGTACTGTTTAACTGTTATGGGCCCGGAAGTTTGGAAAGGGCTGTATCTAGCACTGTTGCCTCATTGATGGATTAATCCCCAATCAGGAGATCAAGATCTGTTGGTATCAGCAACTTAAGATAAATGCAAATTAATAGGAACATGGATTCAAACTTTATGTGGCCCCCGAGGCTCCATGTATCCACCCAAACATCTCCCAAAGACAAAGACCTCAGATAATGCTGGTTTTGATCACCTCACGGATTCTACAGCCAACCTGCTGCCAGGCCTGTGTTGGTCTGTGCGCCCGTGGCCACTAGAGAATGTCTGCTGTGACCTCCTTCCCCAGAAAGTGCATGGCCTTCGTTCAGTGTTGTGCAGCGACATTAAGACTGAGACTGGGAGCCTTCTACATATGAATTCAATGGGAAAGCATCTTGCTCTCTGACACTGCGTTGGGCAACGGATTAAGGAAACATCCCAGTGCAGCAACTAGCTGTACAAAAGAAATAGGAACAGGAGCTGGAGTAGGCCATTCGGCCCCTTGAGCCTGCTCCGTAAAGCTGCCTAGTACATGGTGAATATGCTTTAAATCCGTCTTAAATATACTATGAAAGAAAATGTTATTTGGAAGTGTTTACAAATTGAGTTATCTCCTATATAATGAGGGCTTAAAATGTATTTTTCTTTATCATTTTACATAATTTTTCTCCCTGTACCTCACCACAGGGCACTACTGTAACCAATACTTTGTGCCAAAGCTAAGTATATGTTTCCGACTGATGCCTTGTGCAACTGTGACATATTTATTAAACCTCCAGCTGAGGTCCCTGCCTCAGTTGTTCTCTTAAACTAAATTCACAGCAGTTAATGGAGTGTTGAGCGACTGTGATCTCGTTTCAGTTGCAGACCATAGAGGCAAAAACTTGGACATTCTGTCACTGCCATTCAGGGAAGTTCCTGTTTTTTTGTAGGTGCAGGCTTCAGCCGAAGATTAAAGGGGTCACGTTTCCGTTTTGGGTGCAGTTGGGGAATTGCACCCAAACTATACTGGTTAGGTTCGGCTAGGCTTCCAAGTTTCTGCTAAAATTCATTTGTGGAATCGCAAACTTAGTAGCTGCCGTGAGGCACGGCATTCAGGCAGCGTAATAGCACGGGATTGTTTATTTGCTTCTTTCTTTCCATTAAAGACTATTCCTTGATGTATTTGAGAGGTAACCTGCTGCAGTTTTATTAATACAGCTGAAATTGGGTTTATCACCAAAAATAAGTGTTGAGGTAATACTTCAGAGACCAGACCTCATTTGGGTGAAATGCTGTCTCAGTTGCTTTTCAACCAAGACCACCTCTGGCTCTTCCAATGAGTCGAGTCGGGTAGGTCTTAATTCAACATCAGGTCTTTATTTCTCGAGCATATGCACGGAGAGCCTCTGTCAACTGCTCGAGGGGGAGCTCTCTGCAGAATACCGAAATGGTTACATTCTTATACAGGTTGAACCTCCCTTATCCAGAACCCTCGGGACCTCGCCTGTTCTGGATAAGGGATTTTTCCGGATGGGTGGTGGTAACGTTAAATTGGATGGTACAGATACTAAGCAAGGGGATATTGGGGCTGACTGGCTTGGGGCAGGGACTACGGCAGAGAGATCATGGACGAGGGGGGAGGGTGAGAAAGTGCGCTGGATCGTGGGGTCAGGCCAGCGATTGCAGAAGTCGGCAGCAAGGAAGGACTTCAATTTGTTCATGTCGGAGTTCTGCGCATGCGTCACCAGGTGGCCAGAAATGGTTCTGAACGAGGGGTGGTTCTGGATAAGGGAGTTCTGGATAAGGGAGATTCAACCTGTACCTTTCTTGGTCCCTGTCCATGTGTTCCTGGGGGGGGGGGGGTCCCCAGGGCACGACTCAAATTCTTTCTCCTTGATTATATTATAGTTGCGTATCTATCGATAGTCGAAGGTTCTTGGCTTGCTTTCAATCCATTTAGTACGTCTAGCTTATTTACCTTGTTTGCCCACCTGACTCCACGTTCTTGAGCCGTTACCTCAGAAATAGCGACAATGGCAGTTTGTTAATTAGATCAGTATCCTGTCTGCGTTCTGCAACTAGATCAGTATTTCCCCGACATCTTTCTTGATTGAATTTCCATCATGCTATTTTCCTACAACAAGAAGCATTTTTAATAAGGGTATCCCTTCTTCACCTGGGAGCAACCTGATTTAAAATCACTGACAATGACTTCAAAAAAATACTCTACCGAACCATTTAATAGTTTCATTGGTGTATGCTAATCAGTCTCTTAGTAAATTAAATATTTTTTGATATGAATTTTTTTTTAAAGTGCCTACTAGTGTCGTTACACCTAAGAAAATGAGCACGGTTAGAAGAGTCTTCCTGAACCAGCGGATTTTTTGCAATTTTGACCCGCGTGTGTGGTCAGGTTTGTGGGCAGAGTCTAATTCGGACAAATTGAATCTTGAACGAGTGCAAAAGATCGTAGATAACACGAGCCTAAATGATTTGGGGCACAGTTCACTTACATTTAAAATTCCCCTATCTTTTGCGCAGGCTCAGTCGATTGCGCCCAGACTAGCGTAAACAAACAGAAACCCGACCTCCAAATGGTTATGCTGACGGGAGAACCACTGTGCTCTATATCTAATGGAGTAGCATTTAAATCTTCCTCTGTTCCATGAATATATATTCCTGTCTGCAAATGTCTTAACTCCGGCACCATCCAAGTCTACGTTTTTTTTTCAAATTGATATATTTTGGTGAATGCTCATCTAACTGAGGATCATCATCATCATAGGCGATCCCTCGAACGAGGATGACTTGCTTCCACACCAAAAGGGATGAGTTCACAGATGTTTCAATAAAAGACCCGATATTCCAGTCCTGAGGATATTCACCTGGTGAATGTTTCTCTGGTAGTAAGCAAAGATCCAGCTCTTTCCACTCTGCCCCAAATGTCTGCTTCAAGCGCCGATTTCAGAAAGGGAGATTGTGTTTGACATAAACTGATCGAGATCCTTGGGAAGGTGACAGATATGGTGGATGGGGAAAATGCTGTAGAAGCAGTATACATGGACTTTCAGAAAGTCTTTGACAGGGTGCCACACAATCGAGACTATTGGAGAAAATTGAGGGAAATGGAATCAGGCGAGGGCACCAAATTGGATGAAAAACTTAGAAAGGAGGAAACAGATTGCAGGAGTTAGGGGAATTTTCGCAGAGTGTTTGGAAGTGTGTCGTGGACCATTTTGGGTTCTGTTCTAGGACCTCTTCTGTTCACTATGTACATCAATGAATTGGGCATACAGCCAGTGAGCGTAGTGTCCAAAGTTGCCAATGATACTAAAGTAGGAGGCATAGTGAATAATTCTGAGGACCAAAGGAAGCTGCCTGGGGATACTGATAACATGGTGGAAAGGGCAAAAAAGTAGCAGATGGAATTTAATGCGGCGTTGTGGAGCGGCAAGAGTTTGTAGAAGGCAGTGACCGGGGCCCAGTAGAGGCGCGAGTCTGGGGCCCAGAAGAGGCGAGTGCCCAGGGGCAGCACGGGCCAGCCCACACTGCGATATCTGTGTACGCTCGGTCCGTGCAGCAGAGCTGGTCTCCAGTCGTCTTGGTTAATCCTTGCTACTGGGCCAAGACCTACTCTGTCAAGCCCGTGTGGTGGCTGGTGTGCAACGGCCATCACACGTTAAAAAAATTCACACACAGGCATCTTCCACCCTTCAACATGTGGTTCGGGATCTGGAATATTAGGTCCTTCATTGAAACACCTGTGAACTCATTCCTTGTTAGCGTGGAAGTAAGTCATTCTCGCTTCGAGGGACTGCCTATGGTGATGAGGGGGTACATCTTGATTTATTAAATAAAAATAATAATTATGCTTTGGGGGAAAGCTGGGTGACGTGGAAGAGTGAAGGGATTTGGGGGTTCATGTTTTAAAAGCAAAACCCCAAGTGGATAAGGCCATAAAAAAGCAGAATACTGGGTTTTATGGCGAGAGGTATAGAAAATAAAAGTTGAGATGTAATAAAGAATCTATATAAAGCCTTAGTAAGGCCACAGTTGAAGTACTGTGTGCAGTTTTTGACTCCACACTATTGAAAGGATGATGAGGTAATAGAGGGTACAACACATATTCGCAAGGATACTGATATGCGGAAATATGATGCAAAGACCGTGATAATTTGGGACTGTTTGTAATTATAAAAAAGAGGAAATTAAAGGGAGATTTGCTGGAAGTGTTTAAAATTATGGAGGGATTTGGCTGATTGAAGAGTCTAGGAAGAGTGGGTTTGGATACAAGATACAAGACTAAGTGCAAGAGATTTAGGACACAGAATAAGAGCAGTACGTTTTGCACAGAGGGTTGGGAGGTTGTGAAACAAACTACCAGAGTTGGTGATTGAAGCAGAGACCATGACAGTGTTTAAGAATAAGTTACATAGACAATTGAAGGAAAAGGGAACAACTGAATATGGGAACAAGGCATGCATATTGGATTGGAACTGTTGCTTGTATGGTGTATAAACCTGGACTGGCTGGGCTGAAGAGTCTGTTTATGTGTTGTAATTTCTATCTAAGCCCCAGCTCAACACAGCAGTTCCTAATACGCAAATATTATATCTTACAATTCCCATACCAGCTGTGCTTGGAGATGTCCAGTGTAGCAGCTTGCTGAGCTGTGAGCACTCTCTGACCCTGTGGTCCCACACTCACTCGGAGCTTATTTTATGGAAGAGCATAAGAGGAATGGCCAATCAGTCCATCAAGCTTGTTGCTTCTATGAAAGGTTAAACAACTATGGCAACAATGTCAGCCATGGCGCAGTGGGTCACACTCTCACCTCTGAGTCAGAACGTTGTGGGTTCAAGTCCCACTCCAGAGACTTGGGCACCAAAATCCAGTGCAGTACTGAGGGAGTGCTGTATTGTCGTAGGTGCTGTCTTTCGGATGAGAATTTAAAACAAAGCACTGTCTGCTCTCTCAGGTGGACGTAAAAGATCCCATGGCTCTATTTCGAAGAAGAGCAGGGGAGTTATCCCCAGTGTCCATTTGTTAGAAATAAGTTATGGCTATCTCTGGTCACTTTTATAATCAGGATCGACTGTAAACCATTAATGGTGGGTATATTGTGTTTAATCTAGTTATACAGCAAAAAGATACGACCATGACAAGTAGCTGATACCAATCTCAATCGGACAAATGGCTGGCGTATGTGAGCAGTTCTCTGGCTTGCAGCCTTTCTTCCTTTCATCTAGAGGCTCCTTCGGTAGAGCATGAGATCACTCTCAAAGAGTGTTTGACCAGTCCAACTTTTAGTTCTTACATCCACCGCCTGTGGGGATAAGCCCTCAGGATGCTACTTTTATTATGTTTTTAGGGGTGAGCCTGGAATGGGATATTGACAACACCTTTTGGCTTATTGAGTTTCCCCTAAAAACTCAATACCCAATGGGATGTCGACTTCTTTGTCTAAACTTGGCGATGAAGACACACCATTGCACATCTTTTCTTATTTATAGTTTTGAAGGCCAATCCATCCACCTGAACCCTCTTATCTCGACCGGCCCTGTCCCCCCAAAGCTATAGTCTTTTATCTCATCCTGCCTTCTCCTCCCTGGTTCAGCTAGTGCATGTCTCAGGCGCAACCTTGGGTCATTAAATCAAAGGTCCTGTGTTCGAGCTGTCTCACTCCAGCTGGTCATCGTGGATACCCTTCTATTCTATGGGTCAGAACCTCCACTTTTTTTGCATGCTCAACACCCACTTAACACCAATTTTACTGCTGAAATGACGTATAACGCCTATATATCGCCCATTTTGGCACAGAATGGAAACTGACGGGCATTTTTAGAAAACTTATCACCAAGCGTTACTTTCCCCATGTGGTTAACGCTGGGAAAAAATAATACCGCCCGCCCACATTTTGGGGTGAAATTATCAGAATGGACGAAATCAACACCCATAATATCGCCCAGTGTTACTTTCCCTACGGAATTCAAGCCGAAATTCAATAATACCACCCACCCACTTTTTTTTATCGTAAAGAGCACATTTGGCAAAACTAATGCCCAGGAGATCGCCACCTCGCACACATCGCCCACAATATCACACACCCAAAAAAACACCCACAAAAAGTGGAATTGTTCTGAACGAACGTAAGCGGTGTGGCTGGCATTTTTAAAATCCCACTCTTATGTGAGGAGCCGAGATCAGAACGATTTGCCTGAAAGAGTGTTGATGTGAGTGACAACGCTGACGCACTGCTGTGTGTGTGCAGCTCAGGTATCAATGGTGCGCATCAGCTTGGTGCCAGTTAAAGTTTACGTTGATTGATGTGAAGTTGTTTTTAACCCTTTCATGTGAAGGAATCAACAGTGTTTAATGGTGCGGCTATCTGAAACAATGCGCAACAAGATTATGGTCAGTAACAAAAATGTTATAACAACATTGGTCTGAAATCATAAGTATCACAGGCAATAACACCCAACACCTGCCCACACCCCACTTTTTCCACCATTGACATCAATCACATGTTCAACATGTCCAGCAACACAGAATACAAAGGCAAAGCAGGAGCATGGTCCCCAGCCCCCATACATTACAACAAATTGCATACACCCAGATGGAGATATAACAGAGCCATCACCTGCGGACATGCACCTCACTCACCTTCCCCCCCCTCCCCTTCTTCTCCCCACCTCTACTCCTAACCCTCCTCGCTCCACGGCACCTGGCCGAGGAGCTTCTCAGGCTCATTGGGAGGGATGAAGGCAGATGCGGTCGTTGCATGGGTACGGGAGCGGGGGATGTCGAGGGGCAACATTCTCTGATGCAGAAGCAGGATCTTGGTCCTTGCTCTTATCTGTTGTTCGCAGTGGTGGTGCGGAACCCAGGGGTGGAGTGCCGCGCTCGGGGACCACTGGGAGACTTGTGGCAGCAGTGTTTCTGGCTATCGCATCGAGGGTTTCCGCCATCCACGGGATATTCCCCCCCCAATGCTTCGATGAGCTGGTCACCAATGTCTACAGTCCTCCTGGACAACTGTACTATCTCTCCGCTGTCATGTGGCATTCATGGAACAGACCTGCCGCGACCACTGGACCTCCGCGGGGTCGGCGCCGTCCTGGGGAAAAACAGGGTGCCCTGTGGCGAGGTGTTTGGGGCCGGTACCTCCAGAGTGGAGGCAGGAATGACCAGAGGACCACTAGATGGCCTTGGGGTGGAGTGGTTTCTGGAGCGTGGCGATGCAGGTTCCTCGAAATCCGTGCTCTCATCCATGGAGAACAGACCCAGCGATTGACGGGCGAGAATCGGAGCTCCTCAGCACCAGATGTAGGATCGTCCATCGACTCCTGCCCCACGCCTCCACCTTCTGGCCTTTCTGGTCTTACCTTGGGACGCGCTGTTGGCTGAGCTGAAAAACACAAATGAGGTTATTGGAGGAGAAGGGGGTGCTAGGGTCACAAGATGAGTCCAGCGCTACACATAGCATATGCACGACAAAAGCACCACCGCTCTCAAAATCATTGCAGACATCACATTTCATGACCATCAACACATTTGCATCCCAATGATTTTCATTAGGCTATCATTATTTCTATGACAATTTTAGAAATCGCCTATCATATATGATTGTTCGGATATGAGTGGGTGTGGCATCTAATGACTTTACATTACGCAATGGTGTAAGCTTTACTCACATGGCATCACTTCAAGGTCTGCAGATACGTCCGTGGCTGTCTGGGGGTGCTTCCCCACAAGTGCAAGCACACGCTCCTCCATGTCAGTGATGTCGCTGGGGACTGGTGGCCCCCCACCCATTCGGCTCGGCACGGACCTCATCTTAGATAGCTTCTTCTGTAAAAGGGGACAGGACGACATGGCATGAGATCATTGCGTGATATCATTGTTAGGTACTGTCACAGACACTGATACAACACATAACCGACAGACGTAATCATCATTATTATGAAAATTATCCTTCTTTACCTAAAGACGTGCACCGTGACCGCAAGCTTTGAGTAAAACATTCCCGGTAAAAGTGAAAGACCTCAAATCTGATGATAGTCACTCATGACTGTTACAAATCAAATTATATAAATACATAAGTACATGTAAATCAATGTAATACTTACTCTTGCAGATCTCACAAGGTCGTTCCATCGTTTGCGGCATTGGTTGCCCTCACGCATCTCGTTGGTCACCTACGAGACCACCTCTGCTATCTCGGTCCATATCTTCTGGTGGGGTGGGCTTCCCACGCCTTCCCTGTGTCAAATCACCCCAGCGTAACTCATCCTCCTGCAGGAGGTAGGCATTTGCCTCGTCCGAGAATGTCCTGCTTTTTTATGCCCTCCAATGTGCTCCTCTCCTAGCTCTCTGCTCTCTCCAGCGTCAGTCTCCACAGCGTGCTGTGATGCCTCCTCCTCTCTCTCCATGATAGGCCAAATTCGGTCAAATATGTGGCTGGTAACAGCTACTTTTTATTTGCCTACTTGCTGTGAAGCTCTACAGTCTCCCTTCTTCCTCTCAAAGCAGCCACACCAGACCCAGACACACCTTCAGTCCCTCTGAGCTCCCTCTCTCTCTGTCTCCTCTTCTGTGCATGTCATGATGACCCTTGACCTCCAGAATCGCGGGAATCGAGCATTTCCATGCCGTTGCTAAGGATGGTCATGCTTTACGGCAGAAGGTCAAAAAAATTTTATGCTCCCGCCCATTTGATATCACTCGCGGTAATGCCCATTTTCAAAAATGGAAACTAGTTGTTTTGAGAATGGGCGAGAAGCCGGCAATCTGAAAACCCTTTTCTAACACCCACGCCGGAAATAACGCCCATTTTGGGGCGATAAGCTCAAAGCTGGTGGTTCTAGCCCTATGTCTTTTATATTAATTAACTTTTAATTATCTTCGCAAGCAGTTCTGTCAAACAAACCCCACTTAGTATTATAATATGGTTATTAGGTTGGGTCTTCATTGGCCAAATTAAAGACTGTCAAAAATCCTAAACTTACAGATGACAGACAAGGCCATATTATGCTGTGGGCCCCCATGTGGAATGTCATGCATTCTCTAATCTAATCCATTAAAAATACTGTCTCAATTCTAATGCAAGTCTTCCTAGGAAAACAAAATTTAAGCAGTCCCAGGTAAAACATAACTTATACATTTATCCTTTACTTGTCTCGAGCAGAAACATGCTATCATTTAAACACAGTATTATTTTTAGGTATCCCTCATTTTTAACAGGTGTCCTGGCCAATATTTATCCCTCAATCACCATAACAGAAACAGATTATCTGGTCATTATCACATTGCTGCTTCAAAAAGTACTTAATTTGCCGTAAAGCGCTTTGGGACATCCTGAGGTTGTGAAAGACGCTATATAAATGCAAGTCTTCCTTTTTCTTTCATAATTATGGCAAATTCATAACTTAATAATCAGTACTTGATAAATTAAAAAAAATCTAATATTGTAGCACAGAAATCATGCTGTGCCATCTTAGATAAGAAGTGTGTTATGCATTAACATGATTTATTTTCTCTATTGTTATAAATAATAGATCAACAACAAATTATATTTAAATAGCATCTTTGCAGGAAGTCATATCAAAATGCTCTACGATGAGGAGACATTCTATACAAATTACAATTTAAGGAGGGTTGAGGCAAAGAGGCTGTCTAGGAGAATATTAGAGAAGTCTAGCTGTGAGGTGATAAAGACCACGGATGCGAGTTTTTACAATAGTGGGGGAGAGGTGAAGGCAATATGGTTCTGATGGAAGAAAGCAATCATAATAAAGGATAAGGGGAATGAAGCTCAGTTCAGCTCATGGGTGAATAAGTGCATACTAGTATTTATGAAAGACTAGATGCCTTGGAGTGATTTCAAGCCTGAAATCTCACCTCAGGGCTCAGCTGATGGTTATAAATGACAAGCTTTAAGTATGAACTTCATCCAATCAACTAGTTAAGGTCATGTAATATAGGATGTAAAGCTAAGTACATCTGGTGGCATTCTGCTCCATTTACTTTTGGGAGGGGTTTGGGATAAAGTTTGCAGAATGCTTGTAAGAAGAATAAATGGCTTGTGTGCATTCCACCACGGAATAAATGAGACAAAGTCTGTGGAACAGGCTTGATAAGATGAATGGCCCGCTGTTATACCATATTTTCTTTCATTTTTATTTATTGCTTTGTAATTGTGCCATGGTATCCATTGTTTTTCTATTTGTTCTTAATTTGCTGTAATAATCCTCTTCATTAAATGTAATCTTAATAGTTGTATAAAATTTCAACTATAATTTTCAGAATAGATGTCAACCTCTGACCAGCAGAACATTGAAACCCAGTTGTCACAAATGTATCTCATGTGAAGTTATTCTTCAGCCTTACCTCTTCATTCCCTCAGGCAAGGATTTAATTTGTTTCTTGAATCCTTCGATGTAGGTACAGCCTTTAATTGTTCTTTTCCAAGGAATGCAAAGAAACGTCTGTTATCTCGAGATGAAATGAAATCCAACACAGCGCTGCTCTCGGGCCATTGGAATGGAGGGCAATCACCCTTTTAATGCTGAACTATACTTTCTGCCCCTTGATGGAAAAATGCATGATTGCTTTTTCCATTAACGTGGCCCGTGGCTTTTGCGACCTCACAAATGTTTCCATACAGAATTAGCAAGCGTTCACATCATCAAGCCTGCATTCTGGTATCACACCCATCTCAGCAGAGATTACCACAACAGTGGTGGCATTGCCCAATATTTGTAAGATCTATATATATATAATAGGTATGTATATATATATTCACGATTACCGGACATCTCAAACCACTTTACAGCTAATGAAGTACATTTAGAGCGTAGTTACTGTTGTAATGTGGCAGCTGATTTGTGCACAGCAAGCTCTGACAAACAGCAATGTGATAATGACCAGATAATCTGTTTTGTTATGTTGATTGAGGGATAAATATTGCCCAGGACACCGGGGAAAACACCCCTACTCTTCTTTGAAATAGTGCTATAGGATCTTTTACGTCCACCTGAGAGAGCAGACGGGATCTCAGTTTAACGTCTCATCCAAAAGACGGCACCTCCGATAGTACTGCACTGGAGTGTCAGCCAAGATTTATGTGCTCAAGTCCCTGGAGTGGGACTTGAACCCACAACTTCTGACTCAGAGGCGAGAGTGCTACCCACTGAGTCACAACTGACAGTGTAATATAGATATATATATTATATATATTGGACAATGCCAGCACTGTCTTAGAATTTAACTTTATATAATAAAGTTTCATGAACTTTGTGAAATCATAGTAAAATATTACAATTGCTTGTGAAGTAGTGAAGAAATATTAAAGGTGCCAACTCAGCACTCCTTTACCACAGACCCTCCAAGGCCACATTAACATTTTATTGCAAACGGAGCAAAGGGGAAGATAAGTGTTTTGGATGCTGTTCCTCATTGCACTCTTCCAGTCGAGGGGCGGTTACTGAATCTGTCAACTTTCTCTTGCAGCTACCTGCGGGGGGTTGATTAGAAATGCAACTGTAGGCCGCATCATATCGCCCAATTTTCCGGGTAACTATAGCAACAATCTGACCTGCTACTGGTTGATTGAAGCTCCGGAAGGACAGAAGCTACACCTGCACTTTGAGAAGGTTGCATTGGCTGAGGATGATGACAGGTAATTTCTGCAGTAAATGTAAATCCTCACTCTTTCCTTGCCTGCAAAACAGCTTAGACTCGGCTGTGTAAACAGATAGCTATTCTGAAGTATCCATGTGCTGGATTTTCTGCCTGTTAACCACAAATGGAGGGTGAATCGAGCCCCATGACTGCGGCAGCTTTCAGTAAGTCAACGAACCAATAGGGTGTTACAAATCTATAAAGGTGGTGTACAAAGCCGTGTTTTAAAGTATCTCAACACGGATAAGTATGTTAGTGAGCTTTGACATCTGAGTTTCACAACTTCCTTCTAGAAAAGAACTTATGGACTGACTGTGAGAAGAGATTTGAGGTTTTGAGCAGGCTTTAATATGAATACTATAATCTATTTGCTTCATGGGTTTTTTACATAAGAATTCATAGCAACACATTGCTATTAAGAACTAGTTGACTTATTAGCAAAGGGTTAACAATCGCACTACACATTACCAGTTCATAAGAGCATAAGAACTGCTCCGCCATTCAATAAGATCGTGGCTGATCTGATCATAAACTCAGCTCCACTTTCCTGCCCGTTCCCCATAGCCCTTTATTCCCTTACCACTCAAATCTGTCTATCTCCGCCTTAAATATATTCAATGACCTAGCTGCCACAGCTCTCTGGGGCAGAGAATTCCACAGATTTACAACCCTCTGAGAGAAATAATCCCTCCTCATCTCAGTTTTAAATGGGCGGCCCCTTCTTCTGAGACTATGTCCCCTAGTTTTAGTTTCCCCTATGTGGAAATATCCTCTCTGCATCCACCTTGTCGTGCCTCCTCATTATCTTATGTTTCAATAAGATTACCTCTCATTCTTCTGAACTCCAATGAATATAGGCCCAACCTACTCAACCTATCTTCGTAAGTCAACCCCTTCACCTCCGGAATCAACCTAGTGAACCTTCTCTGAACAGCCTCCAATGCAAATATATCCTTCCTTAACTACGGAGACCAAAACTGTACACAATACTCTAGGTGTGGCTTCACCAATATCCTGTACAGTTGTAGCAGGATGTATCTACTTTTATACTCTATCCCCCTTGCAATAAAGGCCAACATTCCATTTGCCTTCCTGATTACTTGCTGTACCTGCATACTAACTTTTTGTGTTTCATGCACAAGGACCCCCCAGGTCCCTCTGTACTGCAGCATTTTGCAATTTTTCTCCATTTAAATTATAATTTGCTTTTCTATTTTTTTCTGCCAAAGTGGATAACCTCACATTTTCCCACACTATACTCCATCTGCCAAATTTTTGCCCACTCACTTAGCCTGTCTATATCCCTTTGCAGATTTTTTGTGTTCTCCTCACAATTTGCTTTCCCACCCATCCTTGTATCATCAGCAAACTTGGCTACATTACACTCAGTCCCTTCATCCAAATCATTAATATAGATTGTAAATAGTTGAGGCCCCAGCACTGATCCCTGCAGCACCCCACTAGTTACTGTTTGCCAGCCGTAAAATGACCCATTTATCCTGACACTCTGTTTTCTGTTAGTTAGCCAATCCTTTATCCATGCTAATATATTCCCCCAACCACATAAACTTTTATCTTGTGCAGTAACCTTTCATCCACCAGGCTCTCAACCACCTGCCTCATCGTGGATCCCCCGAACCCAACTGGCTGGAGTTTTATTGAGTCTTGTGACCATCACGCGACTGGCTAAGCCACTCCCAACTCAACAGTGTATTCACAGGTGCAAACATTACAAATACCACTGACAACACCAACAAGGAGATTAGTTCAGCTCCTAAATTGCTCCTAATCTAGCACATTCCTTCTCGAATTAAAATAATTTATGTCCCTTATTTACATTGAACAATAAAATACATTTATACAGTATGAAAAACACAGCTCAATTGTTCGTTGTCAACAATGTCAACTGCAATTTGCAACAGAAATTCGAGTGCTTGTTTGAAAAGTTATTTTCTGTTTACCAGGCTCATAATTCGGAATGGGAACAGCATTGATGCGCCTCCAGTTTACGACTCCTATGAAGTGGAATATCTGCCCATTGAAGGCATTGTCAGTGAGACTCAACATTTTTTCATTGAATTGACCACAGACAGCTCTGGTACATCTACTGGGCTGGCTTTAAGATATGAAGGTAACAATTCAGATCGTGAAAGGTCTTTTGTAAATGCTTTTAATTTCAAAGGGCTAGGCTTGTTTTTTTTTTAAACAGAGAAGAGGAAAAATCGAGATTTTTCTACAAAAAAAAAGCTTTGGTGTTCAGGCATGTCTTAAGGCATTGGGAGTACATCCTTTCTGTACAGGACTTAAAGAGTAATAATTTGTCAAGCAGGGAGGATAAACAAAAATAAGTGCTTTAAAAGCTGAGTTTTGTCTTGGGGTGTTAACCTAACGTGGTTTAGTCTTCAAGTCTACCCTATAATTGTTACATTCTGCATCCACAGTATTTAGTGCAGTGACAGACATCTATAGTGGATGCTAGAAAATACTGATATTAAGCACTGAACTGAACTTCAAACTCACCCAGCTTCCAGGGATTTAGTTGAGCAGAGCCACGTCTCAGCCTTTGCCAGCTCAATTTGGTTTGGGTCACTTCAGCAGAAATGCATTTATTCACCCACTACAGACAAGAAATTGCAGTGTTTTCAAATGATTTCCAGTCGCTGACATGAAGTTCAGAATTTGAACTTTGTGTCAGTAACAAAATAATCCATTAAAAAGTTTCCACTAACTTCCCCATGGGCCTGAACCTTCCACAGGCTTTCTGGATTTGAGTCCTGTGCTGTCATTTCATTTCACAAAAGTTGACATCGGTTCAGGCTGCAGGAAGGAAACTGGGAACTTTTTAAATTGATATTATCACTGAACTCAAGCTCCAAATCCCAACTTCAGGCCGGCAACTAGAAATCTGTCATTTTTGTCTCTCCTGTTCTGCGATATTCTCTCTTTCATTTCCCCCATTTTATTCACACATTTGTTTCACTGTCTCATCTGAGTTGAAATCATGCTGTGCAGTATTGTCCAAAATCACATCAACACCTCTGTTATGAACTTCTTTTGCCCACTAATTTAACCATTTAATCCAGTGTGAAACTTTGAATGGACTGCGCAACCTGTTAAAGGGACTGCACCCCCCCCCCCACTCCCTTAAAAAATAGGGCAACATTTGTGATTATCTTAAAGTTATAGCCCTAAATTTGGTTTCCCTCCATAACAACAACTTGTATTTATATAGCGCCTTTAACGTAGTGTAACATCCCAAGGCGCTTCACAGCCATATGAGATTTTTAAAAAGTGGAAAGATCTTCTCTACTTCAAATTTTAGGAACAGGTAATGGCCATTTATTCCAGCAAGTATGTCCCGTTTTCATAAATCAATACACTTCTTACCATATCCTTCAATCCCTTTGCTCTACAAAAATGTATCCAATTCGCTCTCGGTCCCATTTATACATGCTCTTTCAATGGTTTTACTTGGTCATTTATTTCATGGACTCTAATTCCTTTGGACGAAAACATTCAACCTGACCTCCCTTCTTACACCGAGCTTCCTCATTTTGAATTCTTGTCTCTTGAAACCTTCACCTTGTCAGTTGACCTGGATCCATTTTTGTCCATTCCCTTCATAATCTTGAAAATTTCAATGAGATCATCTCTAGGTTCCTCTTTTCCAAAGAAAACAAGCCAAACTTGCTTATCATTTCCTCACAACTTAAATTCCTGTTAGCCAGAATAAGTATCTTAATGTTTTCTCAGTAGTGTTGTGTGGTCTGGTGACTATATTCATTGAGAACCATGATTAAGCATGGGCATACTTTAACCCAGTTGTTAGTACTGTGGGCAGTATTACTAAATAATTCAAAACCCAACTCACATTGGGTATTGCACATTATTAGTGAGATTCTTTCATAGGAATGTGCACAGGCCCTGCATGTGAAGGTGATCGACTAATCAAGTTTGACAAACCTGAACATCCTTTTCTCGTTCCTGTACCTTATATTCCCTGAATTCTGGGCCTTATATTCTTTTTTTTTGAAGTACAGCACCCTCCCCAGAGCAATTCGCTGATGTATGTCGCTTGACACTTTTGGGGTCAAACTGCTCTTTTAGCTTTTTCTCTAATTACTGGCACATTGATAAATTCATATTCCAAGCCAGGTGCTCCTGCGATTTCATTAGTGAATCATTAATTACACAAGATAAAGGAGCGTCCTCCTATGTTCCATTAAAATTGGGAGTTTCGTGCCCACTTATTGTCAGGGATTTATTTAAGTTGATCTAGTATTCACGGATGACAAACGGCAACTATGAAATTAGATCTTCCTTGAATTTGTTCGTTCCCTATGAACACTACATATTAAAATTAAATAAAAATTACAAAAGCACAACAGAAATATTATCAAATGAAGTACAAATAATCCACAACGTTATGTGCAGGGGAATGGGCTTCATTTGTAGGCTGAGTTATTTATCATAAAGCTAGCATCTGTGACTCAGGGAATTCCAAGGAGAAATGGAGCTCTGGAAAGAAATGGAAGTGATTTGAAAAGCAATGTTAAGAATGTTTACCTCAAACTTGCTTCAGGCGGGACTATTAGTAAAGATGTTTTTCTGCTGAGAATGGCTTGAGGCATTACCTTTGGCCACTGCAGGTTCGTATGCTGGTGAAATATGATTGGCGGGTGGGTTATTGTAGGAATCCATGCTGTAGGTCCTATTCCACAATGGAAATAGAAATGGATTCATTGATGGGAACTAGGAATAGCTTTCAGCACCTCTTGCAATGGAATCCTTGATGGACATAGAGCTCAGCACACCGCAACCAAGAAGCTATCAATATTTAGAAAGAATCTTAATTAAAGAGCTCAAAATCTCTGGTTGCACCTCCGGCAATAAATGTTCGGGGCCCTTTGAGATTCACAAAGGGAACCAGCTGGTTCAAGGATACGCAAATTAATCAAATATAAGGAAATGGAGTGGTCCTTCTCCGGTTTCAAAACAAAGAAAGAGGAAGTGATATGTCCATGTATGCCTTGCAGAGATGATTGAAGTGAATTCAGTCTCAAAGAGCCCTGTCGGCTACATGTTAGGCTATGTTGACAAAGACAATCTGGGCTCATTTTCAATCCCCCTCCAGCTATTTTGTCTCTTCAAAAAACCTGATCTGTATGTGCTGTTGCATTGCTTATGCTTTGCAACCTGTGTGCTATACAGCTAGCTTAGCTATACAGTTGAGATTATTGAAGTAAGCCCACAAGTAATAGTTTATTAATAATTATATGCTGAGAAATTCTACAGCCTTCTACACTATGTATAAATTAACAACACTCTGATGATAGGGAGCAGTTTTGCCTGGAGATGTTGGTAGAATTAATTCCAATATGAACTGGTATCAGTTGGTTTGTAAAACATGCGATTAGCCACAACTAGAGGACATGCAAAGCTTCCTGAAAATGTTGCTAAATACACTAAGTCCTTTCTATAAGACCGAACGAGAGTGCATCAGTTATCCCTGGTGTCCCGGCCAATATTTATCCTTCAATCAACATAACAAAAACAGATTGTCTGGTCATTATCACATTGCTGTTTTTGGGAGCTTGCTGTGTGCAAATGGGCTGTTGTGTTTCCCACATTACAACAGTGATGACACTCCAAAAGTACTTAATTGGTTGTAAAGCGCTTGAGACGTCCGGCGGTCGTGAAAGGCGCTATATAAATGCAAGTCTTTCTTTACTCAGAAGTGAGCATTGCATTGTTCGAGACAGATGTAAACAATACCTCATACAACAGAGGTTGTAGAGTATCGCAGAGTGCGAGGGAGTATTGTAGTTCACTGAAGCAATTACTTTACATTGTGCATGTCTCAGATTATTAGATGTTTTTTACTGTAGTAAATTAACTACACAAAATAATGTACTCTTTGTCAATTAAAGTAATTTAGAGTCTATTACAACAGGAAATAAAATTATAGGAACAAAATAAGTTCATGTGATATCTTCTATTTAATCCATGTGCCATAATTGCATATTCTTTTGTACTGTGATCCACACAGTAAATGTTTCAGTAAACAATATCTATTTTACAGAATGGAAAAAATGTTTGACAAACATTTTTCATTTGCATGCTAATTCACGATTTGGTGAAAGCAATTTCTTCATTGTGATGCTGGTTTGATTCTGTTGGAAGTACTCATGTTCCTGAGTCAGAGGTTGTGGCTTCAAGTCCCATTTCAGGACTTGAGTACATAATCCAGACAGTGCAGTACTGGAAGAGTGCTGCTTTGTTGGAGGTGCTGTGTTTCAGATGGTGACCTAGCCAGATGGTGGACCCCTCAGTTAACATCACCTAAACCGATTCACACACCTCATTGTTGTTTACACGATCTCGCTACACAGAAATCTTGTGCTTTCCCACAAAAACAACATGGATTACATGTTTAAAAAAATAGAATTCAATGGCTGGAAAGTGCGTTGAGTTATCCTGAGTACATGAGAAGTGCTATGTATTATATATGTAGGCACCTTGTTAATGACTCCATGAGGCAGAGGTATGGTACTTAAACTGTGAAGACTGTAGTCCTTTATTGCAGCTCCTAGAGTGAGGACACCAAGAGGTGAGCTCCCTTTTATGCTGGGTTACCTGCAGTGTGCAGGTAACCCTTAGGTCTCCAGCAACAGCACCCTCTGGTGTACAGGTAAGGTGGGTACAGGATGAAGGTACATTCAGTGTTACAGACATCATATAACAATACAAACATGCATATATAACAACATTCCTCCCTAAGCATTTTTCAAGTCCTTATTGCCATGACCTGGGGAGGTGATCAGTAGTGGGCTGTGGGAGGTTGTGGTGAGGGTTGTGTGGGTGCCAGGAGTGATCCCTGTACTTGAAGCCGGCCTCATACATTTCCACCACCCTCCTCCTTCACACACAGACCATGTGGGTGTCATTGTTGTGGGATCCCTCAATGGGGTAGCCAGTGCAGCAATGGGTAGGGTACGTACTCTGTGGTGTGGGTAAGTGTGTTGTGGTGGGCAGGGCCACAGGACTGCGTGGGCTCCTTGTCCTCCATTTGGGATGAGAGTTTGGTCATCCCAGGGTCCACCAGGAAAGCTGGAGGGTATTGGCCTCTCGCTCCTGGTGTTGGCCCTGGTGGCCAGGGGGTGTAGGGCTGGTCTGGGGCAGATTGCCAGTGGTGGTGGCTGTGCTGCCCATTGACCGCTGTCCCTGCAGTGGGTCTGCTCCCACTGTGTGTGTGTGAGCCCTTCCTGGGGCATCACATTTGTTCCAAAAGTCCAGGCTACATGGTCAGGTAGCTTGCTGGGCCTGGGGTCTCCCATGGAGGGATTTCTCTAGCAGTTACATTGTCCCTGTAGAACCCAGTGTCCTTTAACAGTCTCCTACCTGTATGTATGACACATTGGCTCTGATCATACATAGTCGAGTCTACATTATTAACTACCTTTACATTGTTAATTACAGCATTTACATCACTTTCTTGTATCATGGTCTTTCCATACATGGTTACATTAGTCATTTTGAACTTTCCATCATAATCATAAGACCTTACAAGCTTGTTCTTAACCTTACTTACATAAGCATTCATTTCATTTTTCACATCAGTTACTCCGGCAACACAGTTCCTCGTTACATTATCATACCTGCAATCGCTAACTGCATTTTTAACTTTAAAGTCCTTGTTCTCTTTCGATTCAAACTGTCCCTTTAAATTCTTTGGGTTACCGGTCTCCTTTAAGGGGGCCTTCCAATTCGATTCGCCGCTCGGTGCCACATGGCACTCCTCCAACGCTGCCCCTCGTGGTCTGGTCGCGGCCATTTTGATTTTAGGTTCTTCGCCTCGTGGTGCGGCCGCCATCTTCTCGTTCTCCTTCAGGTAGGCTGTGGTGATCTTTTCCTCCTCGGGTTCGGCCATGGATGTCGGGAATCCACTTTTCTCGACGATGTTCATCTCTTGGAGTCCTGCCCCGGCCCGGAAGGTGAAGTTTGGACTTTCGGTTCCGGAGATCTCGCCAAGGTGTTATGAAGTCGTCACTGCGCAGTCGAGCTGGACGGTGGGATCTCTAGGTGCAGCGATGGATCCATGTTCGGGACTGCGTGGGATGTCGATCGCTGGGGCCCGGAGGCCGCCATCACTTCGACCGACTTGGACCTGCTTCATCCAACTTCTTCCCAGCGGGGTTGGATCATCGCTGTCAACGATCCACAGGAGGAGTTTGTTCATCACGCCGCCCTGGGAGACCTGGCTGTCCACGCTGCCAACGACTGGGATTTTGCCTTTGGTGTAGGTGAGCAGCTTTGCTTGGACAGGAGACAGTTTTGGTCGCTTGGCGGGATTGATCCAAAGTTTTTCAAAAATCGTCTGGCTTATCAAAGACTGGCTTTCCCCTGTGTCGATCGCCATCGAAACTGGAGCTCCATCGATGTCTATTTCCATCTTCCACGGGGAACTTTCAGTGGAGCACGTATAAATTCCATATTCTTCTTCCAGGGGTTGAGCAGCTTCATCTTCATCTGTGTCGGAGCCCTGGTGATCAGCCAACTCTTCAGCAACACGGTGAGTAAACCTTTTTCTGCACATTCTCTGAAGGTGCCCTTTCTCTTTGCAGCCTTTGCAGGTATAGTCTTTGTAGCGGCACTGGTGGGCCCTGCGGTTTCCACCACAGCGCCAGCACGCGGTCAGCCGGTTGGCCCCATGTGGCAGACTCAGGATTGCGGGACTCGGGGCAGCATTTCTGCCTTTAGAAGTAGCCATTCGGTGCACTGCGTTCGTCGGTTTAGAGTCCTGGGTTAATATTCGCCTGGAGTCGACAACCAAAATCATGTAGGCCTGGCTCACTTTAATTGCCTTCTGCAGGGTGACTGTGATGTCCGCAGAGAGCAATTTGTGAAGGAGGCCCTCGTGGCCGATTCCGATAACAAATATGTCCCTTAGTGCTTCGTTAAGGTGGTCGCCAAAATCACACGGTGCATCCAATCTTCTTAAATGTGCAGCATACTTAGCAATTTCTTGGCCTTCGGGTCGCCAGTGAGTGTAGAACCGGTGCCTGGCTGTGAGGATGCTTTCTTTTGGGTTTAGTTGCTCTTGTATTAGTGCTACAAGTTCCTCATAGCTCTTAGTTGTTGTCTTCTCTGGGACTAGCAAGCCCCTGACGAGACAATGGATGGTGGGCCCACAATTGCTTAGCAGGATGTGGCCCTGCGCTTGTTCGGTAGTGTAGCCAGTGTGTCCCCATCCAGGTCGTTGGCTATGAAGAAATGTTCCAATCTTTCCACGTAAGCATCCCAATCTTCCCCATCGGTAAATTGTTGAAAGTTGCTGAGATTCGACATGTTGTGCTTGTAGTTTGTGACCTTGTCGCCGGTTATTATATATGTCGGCACCTTGTTAATGATTCCATGAGGCAGCGATATGGTATTTAAACTGTATAGACTGTAGTCCTTTATTGCAGCTCCTAGAGTGAGGACACCAAGAGGTGAGCTCCCTTTTATACTGGGTTACCTGCAGTGTGCAGGTAACCATTAGGTCTCCAGCAGCAGCACCTTCTGGTGTACAGGTAAGGTGTGTACAGGGTGAAGATACATTCAGTGTTACAGACATCATATAACAATACAAGCATGCATACATAACACTATGTAAATGTAAGTCATCCATTCTTTCTTATTGCATCATTTGGATGGGACGTTGTGATTAAATGACAGGGGGAGTGAAATTGCCTTTTTTATAGCCCAATTAGCGCCTCTGGGAGGTTACCGCCTGAGAGAAGGGGCCGATAGCATCTCGAGGGAATTGCCTCAGAGGTTTGGGGGGGCGTTGTGTCGTTAGTGCCGCGCCCCCGCCATTTGCGCCCCGGGCTGGCACACGCATGGCAATGACTTCAACGCCGTGCGCATGACCACTCACTGCCCTGTGCCGACCTTTGCACCCTGCAGGGGGAGGGGGAATTGCCCCACGGGCGGCGAGGATGGTGCCGGCTGATGTCACCGTGCGGGTCGCGAAGCTGGTAGACATCCATTTAAAGGGGAGGCCTTTTGGCCATGGGCCGCCATATTTTTCTAGCAGCCAACTCTTCTGTCGGTCCGATAATGGCGGCCCTCGCCTCGACCAGGCTGCCATCCTGCAGCCTGGCACTCCGTTATGGGTGCCGGGCTGTTGGCCTGGTTGAGGGCATCCCTGGTGGCCCAGTGATGGCCGCCTAAAGGACTGCAGCGCGCGCAGCGGCCCTACCCTTTAATTGAAGGGGAGGGACATTCTGCCGTGTCAGTGCTACGCAGTGCACTGACATTGCTGGCGGGGCACCGGGTTCCAGAGCACGGAGTTGGACTCAGCGCTGGGAGCAACCCTCCACGGACACGGAACGCCTCCAATTGTGCCCCAGGGGCAGAACTTCTGTGCTGGGTGATAAATGTCCCAGCCCCGGAAGGTTACCGCCTCCAAACGTGGCACTTGGCAATTTTGTCTTTTCCAAGGAAAAATGAAAGTTTGCCAAATGCTATGCCGACACTTTAAAAAAAATAAGGAATGGATAATAGCTAGTTTGAAGGTTATAAGGAGAAGCACAAATGATGAACTGTACTGTGGTAAATGATGGTACTTGAACTGGCACCAAGGTGATGGGCACCATTGCTGTCTGAGCTGCACACACACAGCAGTGTGTCAGCGTTGTCACTCACATCAACGCTCTTTGAGGCAAATTGTTCAGATCTCAGCTCCTCACGCAAACGTGGGATTTTAAAAATGCCAGCCACACCGCTGGCGTTCGTTCAGAACAGTTCCACTTTTTATGGGCGTTTTTTGGGGTGAGCGATATTGTGGGCGATATGTGTGCGAGGTGGTGAAATTGACGCTGGCCGATCTCATGGCCGCTAGTTTGGGTAAATATGCTCTTTACGACAAAAAAAAGTGGGCAGTGATATTATTGAATCTCGGCGTTAAATCAGTGCGGAAATTAACACTGGGCGATATTATCAGCATTGATTTCGATCATTCTGATGACTCCGCCCAGAGAAAGTGGACGGGTGGTAATATTTTCCCCCGGCGTTAAGCACATGGGGAAAGTAACGCTCGCCGATTAGTTTCCTAAAAATGGGCGTCAGTTTCCATTACGTGGCTAAATGGATGATATCTGGGGGTTATACGTAATTTCAGCGGTAAAATGTGCATTAAATGGGCGTTAAGCATGCAAAAAAAGTGGAGGTTCTAGCCCATAGAATTTTACGGCACAGAAAGAGGCCATTCAGCCCATCGTGTCTGTGCAGGCCAAAAAAGAGATGTTCAGCCGAATCCCACTCTCCAACTCTTGGTGTTGTAGGTTACGGCACATCAGGTGCATATCCAAGTACTTTTTAACTGTGATGAGGGTTTCTGCCTCTACCATCCTTTCAGGCAGTGAGTTCCACACCCCCACCACCCTCTGGGTGAAAAAGGTTCTCCTCAACTCCCCTCCAATCCTTTGACCAATTACTTTAAATAGACAATGAGACAAAGGTGCCCTTTTATACATTAATTTTGCTATTTCAGGTCACCTGAATTGACTACGTTATAAAGAAAGTTGTGTTGTACTTGTGTGAAGCAGGTCACCAATAAAACAAAGAAAGACTTGGATTTAGATAACGCCTTTCACAACCACCGGACATCTCAAAGCGCTTTACTCACTGTTGTAATGTGGGAAACGCGGCAGCCAATTAACACAGATGGGCTCTGGTCCAGTGTCGCATCATTAATTTTATTATAAGGGTACTCGAGAGAAGGTGGCAGCACGGTGCAGTGACACACTGGATCCCAATTCTGGCCTTGGCCAAACGTTTGAGCCTTTGCTTACTGTGGACCGCGAGCTGCTCGTGATCTGAGAGCGGTATCTACCAGTCGCAGGAACCTCGATGTATTGCAGACTTACCCGTGTCAAACTGGCACCAAGGGCCAAGGACAGAGGAGTTCACACACACACACAGCATTCCCACCCAGGCAGCTGGTGCTCCAAGATGGAAGCCTGCAGGTGGGAGAATTTGCTTTGTACCAACATCAAAATATGAAATTGTAGATGGTCCCAGCAGACCCGATGCTTGCTGCTCACGTTTAAAATGAGACTTGGCAGGAGGGTGTAGACTTGAAATAGAACGAGGCAGCCTCTGGGAGAGTTTCACCTCACTTGACTTGTGTGGGCTTGGAAACTGACAGAGTAATTGGTCATTCAGGAGTCAGTTCAGACCGTAACACCTGATTTACACTGTGCAAGTTTAATGCCAATACAAAGCAAAGACCATTTCACGTTGACAGGAAACTGGTACTCTAGATATACCCCTCACTCCACTGTATCTCACTCGTCAGCTCGGGGCCCGGGCTCTGGCTACAGTTATACTTTGATATATGTAATGTCTGTAAGCTTGTAATGTTTGTAGCTCCACACTGTGGATGTGGGCGCATTGTGTACTGCAAGTGCAGGGTTAATAATAAACAGAACCGGCAGATTTCCAGAGACTTCCGAGAGAGCTGCCTACCATGTTAGGAAGCTGTGTGTGCTGTGCTCTGTGAAGATATCACATTTGGTGACTGAGATGAGATTTTTCGGATGATTTAAAGCTAAAATTTTGTTGGTGAAGAATTCAGCCAGCCAACAGAAAGACTTTGGAAATTTCTGTCTTTGGAAAAAAGCTACAAAATCCGAGGTAAAATACAGCACACGGTGTGAACAGCTAGAGATTAAAATGGCAGGAGTATTGGAATATTTGGGAGAATATAGACACGACCGGGAATGTTTTAAAGCATATGTGGATCAGCTAGAACTGTATTTCACTGCAAATAACATAATCGAAGTTCCAGACAATGCAGTCCAGAACCGGGCTGTGTTGGAATGTAAGAAAGCGATCATCTTATCGGTGGCGGGTCCGACATTATACGAAACCCTTGTAAATCTGCTTGTGCCTGACGAGCCAAAGGACACAACGCTTAAAGAGATTTTAATGAAGCTGGTGTAGCACTATAACCCCAAACCGTTAGAAATTGCTGAAAGCTATTGTTTTGGGATTCGGAATCAAAAGGCCGATGAAAGTATCAGTGATTACATTGTTGTATTAAAAAAGCTGTCGATGCACTATAATTTTGGAAACTTTCAAAACCGAGCATTATGGGATCGTTTTGTTTGTGGGGTGAAAAATGATGCGATCAGAAGGAAGTTATTGACGACGGATGACTTGACTTTTGAGATTGCTTGTCAGACAGCGAGGTCGATGGACATGGCCGAACAATATTCCTGAGAATTAAATAATGATTACGGTCGTCAGTCAACCGAGGTAAATCACCTGCAGGTTCAAAGTAAAAGGCGAGCATGGCCAAAAGTCTCAGAAACTGAAAATTCTACCAGAACGTCGAAGTCGTGCTATAGGTGCCTGGGACAACACATTGCTCAAAGTTGTCCATACGTGAAGGCAGAGTGTTTCTTCTGCAGGAAGACTGGGCATCTTGCGAAGGCATACCGACTGACGGGTAAACCAGCTATGAGTCCAGCGTTCAAAGCTATGAGTAGAAATCCAAAGAGACTACATAGCTTCGAAAAACAACAACAGGACGAGGAGATGTTAGAGTTACACGTCATCAGGAGCACGAGGTTAACGGACAGCGATTCGGAAAGCATCAAAATCCACATAGCTGTTGCGGGATTCAAGATACCAATGGAAATTGACACGGGTGCATCCGTGAGTGTAGCACCGGAGTCACTATATCGCGACAAATTGCATGATTTTCAACTGGAGAAATCCAAGATAGAGCTGCGAGGCTACTCGGGAGAGAAAATTGCTGTAGTAGACCGTATCACCGTACCGGTGAAATATAAAGGTCAATTTCAGAACTTGCCTCTAATAGTAGTGAAAGGAGACAAGTCTGCCTTACTAGGAAGAAATTGGTTGAGCTCACTGAAGCTGGATTGGAGTAAGATTTTCTGTGTGGAAGCGAGATTTTCATCAACGGATGAGGTTATCAAGAAGTATCCGAAGGTGTTCTGTGAATTCCGATCCAAGGCTTCAAGGCGAGTGTCAGGTTACAGAAGGACGCTAGATCGGTTTACCATATGCACTCAAGGAGAAAGTTGAGCAAGAACTCAAAAGGCTAGAGACTGAGAACATTATTTGTAAGCTAGATCGATGTATTTGGGCTACATCCATTGTTGTTGTACCTAAGTCCGATGGTAAGGTAAGATTGTGTGGTGATTATAAAGTAACCGTAAACCAGGTTCTAGAGGGTAACCCCAATTCATTGCCGAATATAGAAGATTTGTTCACAACACTGACAGGTGGTCAGATCTTCTCAAAACTGGATCTTACGAATGCCTACTTACAGCTTGAACTAGATGAGGAGTCCAAGTCATGTTTGACTATAAATACTCATCTAGGCCTATATCAATTTAATAGGCTACCGTTTGAAGTGTCTTCTGCCTCTGCCATATTCCAAGGGGTGATGAACCAGATTTTACAAGGTATTGAAGGGGTAGTATGTTATTTGGATGACATACTAATTTCAGCACCAAATAGGCAAATTCATAATAACATATTGAATGAAGTCCTCAAACGGCTAGAGAAGCACAGAATACGAGTGTCTGCTCGTAAGTGTGAGTTATTTAAAAACTCAGTGGAGTACTTAGGGTACAGAGTAGACAAAGATGGTTTACATCCAACCATGGAAAAATTGGATGCAATTAGAAATGCACCCACTCCCAGGAATGTCACTGAACTTCATTCATTCTTGGGTCTTTTGAACTATTATGGGAAGTTCCTACCAAATTTGGCTACAGTATTACATCCACTGAATGAACTTTTGAAAAAACAGGTCCATCACCAGTGGTCAAAAGAATGCGATACAGCATTCAAGGAGTGTAAAAGCAAATTGGTAGAGAGCACCATGTTAGTTCACTATGACATATCTAAGGAGATTAAGCTAGCATGTGATGCCTCTTCGTATGGAGTTGGGACAGTGATCTCTCATGTATTAAGTAGTGGTGAGGAGAGACCAATTGCTTTTGCTTCACGCACTGTCAGTGCCAGTGAGAGTAATAATGCGCAAATTGAAAGAGAAGCTTTGGCATTAATTTTTGGGGTCAAGAAGTTTCACAAATATTTGTATGGTCGTAAGTTTACCATCATTACGGACCATAAGCCCCTAACAGCAATCCTCCATCCAAAGTCCCCAGTTCCAACATTAGCTGCAGCCCGAATGCAGAGATGGGCTTTGATTTTGTCAGCATATACATATGATATTGAATACAGATGATCAGCTGATCACAGTAATGCTGATGCAATGTCTAGATTGCCTTCCCCATCACAAGTTACACCCGACAGGGAAGAAGTGTTTTATTTTTCATACATTGATGAACTGGCAGTCACAGCTGAAGAGATTGGTAGAGCAAGCAAACGTGACCCAGTGATGTCAAAGGTGTATGAGTATATTGCAAATGGATGGCCAAACCAGGTAACAGACACAGATACACATCCATTCTTCATTCGTAAGAATAAATTATCAGTAGATAAAGATTGTATCATGTGGGGTGCAAGAGTGGTTATACCAAATAAATTCAGGTCCAAATTATTCGGAGACCTCCATGACCAGCACCTGGGAATGTGCTTGACCAAGAACTTTGCACGCAGTTATTTATGGTGGCCAGGTCTTGATAAAGATATAGAGTACATCGTGAGTCAGTGTACGACATGTCAATCGGTAAGCAAGCACCCACCACCAGTACCATAACAGCCATGGAAATGGCCTCCCAGGGTGTGGCAAAGGCTACATATTGATTTTGCTGAGTTAGATGGACAACAGTTGTTCATTGTGATTGATAACCATTCGAAGTGGGTTGAGGTGTTTCCAATGTGGAAAATAACAACAAGTAAAACATTGGACATTTTACAAAAATAATTTTCTTCATTTGGCCTCCCTGAAGAGATTGTTTTGGATAATGGACCACAATTTTGTTCAGAAGAATTGCACAATTCACGAGCAAAAATGGTGTGAAACATACCAAGGTTCCACCATACCACCCTGCTTCAAATGGTGCAGCAGAGCGCACTGTACCAATTATAAAACGTGCCCTCATAAAACAAATGTTAGATCCAAATCCAAGGAAATGACAGTTGTCATTGGACCACACATTGGCTAATATTTTGATTACATATCGAAATACTCCTCATACAACTACTGGTAGAACACCAGCAGAGTTGTTTCTCAAACGACAGCCACGAACCAGATTCTCGTTGTTAAAGCCAAATTTGGCACAGTTCGTAGAAGAAACACAATTGAGACAGAAAGAGAATCATGATAAAGGTAGAGTAAAAGAGAGAAGTGTGAAATTAAACCAGAAGGTGAGAGTGAAGAACCATCACCACAAATGGTTAAAGTGGTTACCAGGAAGAGTGGTGAAGATATGTGGTCCTCGCACATATTTGGTAAAGATGTTTGATAATGGACAGGATAGGTTTGTTCATATTGATCATATTTTACCTACAGACATGGAAGGAGTTGAAGGAGGGAATGGTTCAATTATTTCTGACTCATCAGATAGTTTTGATACACCAGTAGCAAATCCTAAATCCAATGTACTGGAAACAAATCCAGGAGAGAATCAGAATGAATGTCTGAGTCCGAGTCAGGAAAACAAAGAGCCTAAAGTTAGAGTGAGTTCAAATGAAAATCAAGGAAATTCCGTGGAGGAAAATGTTCCTCAGGATGAGCCTCAAATGAGTTTAGATTCAACACCATGTTTGGAAGGTTCTGTTCGAGAGCGAAGGCATCCTCTTCGAAACAGAAAACAAGTGGTAAAGTTAAATTTGTAAATATGGAAAAAAAATAAGTTTATATCCTGTGTATAAACATGAAGGCTATGTATGATGTTTGTTATGATGGCTTCTTCATTAAGGAGGGAGAAGTGTAATGTCTGTAAGCTTGTAATGGTTGTAGCTCCACACTGTGGATGTGGACGTATTGTGTACTGCAAGTGCAGGGTTAATAATAAACAGAACCAGGCAGATTTACGGAGACATCCGAGAGAGCTGCCTGCCATGTTAGGAAGCTGTGTGTACTGTGCTCTGTGAAGATATTACAATATACCTTCAGAGTGTTTTATTTTCTATAGCGCTAGTTTTGAGAAGTGTTTCTTTTCTTGAGATTCCACTCAAACTCATTTGCATATCGCCGAGCATAAAATCTTCCGTGAACCAGGTCGGGCAACATTTTAGAATGTTTTTTAAAAATTTGGTTTGCAAAGAAATAATCCTTGCCATATTTAAGAGTGGTAACTTGATGCGATTTTATTAATACAGCAGAAAATGGGTTTATCACAAAAAAAATAACATTTTAAATCATTGTGTCAATCCACCGCCTGTGAATAACCCAATTTTAAGAACCTGATTTTACAGAACCATTTGCTCATTTATATTGGTGTGCAGTCGTCAATTTCTTCGCAAATTAAAAAATATATATTCAAAAGCTTTTAAAAAGCATCTATTGGTGTCCATGTGCCGAAAAAAAAACCCAGCTTAATTTTAAGAGCCTCCTAGAGGGCCCACAAAATGGCGGAGTTAGCGGAAAATCGCAATCGTTATTAATTTGATCAGGGGGCGTGGCTTGTTTTGTCAGCGGGGCCGTCTTCTAGCGCGATGTTTTTTAAACTAGCGTAAAAGATCGTGGGGATGTAATTTCCGCTTAAGGTTCTGCGATCTCTTGTGCTAGTTTGGCCAGATTTCGGGCGAATTGCACTGCGCGACTGAGCGGAAACTCCTGCCCTTTATACTTACCTGGCAGAGCAGCTCTGTATTAACTAATTAGTCCTCCTTATCTCTGTTCATCCTTTAGTCTGGGAGCCCTCACTCTCCTCAGCCTATAGTTGTGCTCCTTTGGGGAATGGGACCATTTCAACAGGGCTGCCCATCCCTGCTTCCCAATCAGTGAGGAGTCTCGAGTCCCTTTTCTTTTGTATAGTTTTTTTTTTAAAGCGGATAATAGTCTGATTTAATGGCAGAGGTTACAGATATAGTTGTATCCGCAGGAGAATACGTCTGACACATGGCCTAATACTCTCATTAGATAAGTCTGCTTGCAGTGCTCATCCAGCAGGTCACTGTAGCTGTCATTTGTTAGACGGGACAATAGTTGCGTTGTGCCCAACATGTAATAGGTCGACACCAAGCTGGATGTAAACAAGTGTGCAGAGCTGTATAATTCCAGGTCATTGGCTCTCTCATTTAATTCCTGTAAAGCGATTGTATTGATGCAATAGTGTCTTTGCAAACTGAAAACTCCATGGGGCCACATCAGGCAATGCGCAACTTGACTGAGGTCGCTGCAGATTTCATCATTCTATATTTTTGAACTTTTTCTGGGCCATGAAACGATTCAAGGGTGGTAGAAAATTCCACGGAATCTCTCGTGGACACCTGCAGTTTAGGTCCACTGAAGTTTTCATCTTTTGGTTAACTTTTTTTTTAAATGATCTTCAGGTGGTGATGTTAGCAATGCATTACACTTCCAGGTGCTGCCACCCTTCAGTAGATCTGGCAAGCTGTGTGAACTAGAATCCTTCATAAGAACGTAAGAAATAGGAGCAGGAGTAGACCATTTGGCCCCTCGAGCCTGCTCTGCCATCCATGGCGGATCTGATCGTGGGCCCTGCCCGCTCCCCATAACCCTTTACTCCCTTATCGCTCAAAAATCTGTCTATCTACGCCTTAAATATATTCAATGACCCAGCCTCCACAGCTCCACAGCTGAATACCTGCAATCTAACCTCTGCACAAACTTCCTGTCTACAAAAATGTGCTTCCTAGTGTCACGTTTTTGTCACACTTTTGTGTCAACTTTTTCTATTAATAAACACCTATGTCTTCAGCTGCCTAGGCCCTAGGCTCTGGAATTCCCTCCCTAAACCTCACCCACCTCTGTACTTATTTCTCCTTCTTTAAGAGGCTCCTTACAACCTACCTCTCATCTGTCCTAATATCTCCTGATCTGGCTCAGTGTCAAAATTTGTTTCATAAATGCTCCCGTGAAGCATCTTGGAACGTTTTACTACATTCAAGGTGGTATATAAATGCAAGTTGCTGTTGTTGAAATTGCCAATGTAAACCTGTCACGCTGTAATTACAACCTCCCACCACTAGTGAAGCTGTAGCACCTCAGCTTTGTGTCTCCTATGCTGCAGATTGTCCTTACTTTCTTCTGCGCCAACCAACTCTACTTGTCTGCTTCCCAAAGTTTTTTTAAAATTATAAAATTAAATAAAATATACAGAAGTAAGGACAATCTTCGTGACTAAATGAGAACTGAATTACATCTGTGTATGTCCTGGGCTGATTATCCCCCGCTCTCTAACTTTGCTTCACCTGAGACTACACTTAGTTTTGACTTTCCATGTGCAATGTCACGGGAGATTGACTGAAGGATGCCCCACAGAGTCCACAGTCAGTAAAATACTTTTGAAGTGAAGTCACTGTAGTAATTTAGGTCTAGTCATATATTATCAATTTTGTGTAGAAACATAGAAACATAGAAAATAGATGCAGGAGTAGTCCATTCGGCCCTTCGAGCCTGCATCACCATTCAATATGATCATGGCTGATCATGCAGCTTCACTACCCCATTCCTGCTTTCTCTCCATACCCCTTGATCCCTTTAGCCGTAAGGGCCACATCTAACTCCCTTTTGAATATATCTAAAGGACTGGCCTCAACAACTTTCTGTGGTAGAGAATTCCACAGGTTCACAATTCTCTGAGTGAAGAAGCTTCTCCTCATCTCAGTCCTAAATGGCTTACCCCTTATCCATAGACTGTGTCCCCTGATTCTGGACTTCCCCAACATCGGGAACATTCTTCCTGCATCTAACCTGTCCAATCCTGTCAGAAGTGTACACCTCCCACAGCTGTTGTAACACATTCCCTTGACATTTTGTTGGAATGCCCCCATTAAAAAATGTCTCACTGCGAGCAATGTCATGGAAGATCTGCTGGTATTCACATATTCATAATTTCACGTTAAAATAAAACATTTTGTGTGTATTTTCTTTCTGTTTCAGCTTTTGAACAGGGTCACTGCTATGAGCCGTTCATTAAGTATGGAAACTTCACAACGGGTGATGCATCATATCAAGTGGGAACCGTGGCTGAGTTTTCATGTGATCCTGGGTACACCCTGGAACAGGGGTCAGTGATCATAGAATGTGTGGACATCCGTGATCCCCAGTGGAATGAGACTGAGCCGGCCTGCAGAGGTAAGATCACAACCGGGTTACCCAGTGTCGGAACATGAGTTTTACATGAAGCAGCAGCAGGAATAACAACAAGAGCAAACTAGGACGTTGGTACATTTGAAGCACATATGAATTCTAGCAGGGACTTGATGCCACGTTGTTTAACATGATCATCTCTTCAGACCTGGTGGGCAGGAATTGCACGCTTATTACAAGCTGGAAACGCGCCACCCACCATATTGGTAAAAGCCAAAAAATCGTCGTGAGCGCCCAGACCTAAAACATTACTTAAATTAGTATTTCTGGCCACTACCTCCCCAGACCCCACACACGCCAAATTTCTGGGCCATTCTGTTTTGATTTAAATAGGATTGCGATTGCTACCCAGGGGATTGCTACTCAGTTGGCAGGGGTTACAGAGCCTAACACTGACCCCATCGCTGGGTCAATGGCTCTGCTGATGCTCAACATTCTCTCACAGTTGGACTCAACAGCTATTTCTTCTTTCATTTTTAAGTCGGCCTGTTGATGACAAAAACAACTAAAATAACTATGAGCAGTTTAGAAACATAGAAACATAGAAACATAGAAAATAGGTGCAGGAGTAGGCCATTCGGCCCTTCTAGCCTGCACTGCCATTCAATGAGTTCATGGCTGAACATGCAACTTCAGTACCCCATTCCTGCTTTCTCACGATACCACTTGATCCCCCTAGTAGTAAGGACTTCATCTAATTCCTTTTTGAATATATTTAGTGAATTGGCCTCAACAACTTTCTGTGGTAGACAATTCCACAGGTTCACCACTCTGGGTGAAGAAGTTCCTCCTCATCTCGGTCCTAAATGGCTTACCCCTTATCCTTAGACTGTATCCCCTGGTTCTGGACTTCCCCAACATTGGGAACATTCTTCCTGCATCTAACCTGTCTAACCCCGTCAGAATTTTAAACGTTTCTATGAGGTCCCCTCTCATTCTTCTGAACTCCAGTGAATACAAGCCCAGTTGATCCAGTCTTTCTTGATAGGTCAGTCCCGCCATCCCGGGAATCAGTCTGGTGAACCTTCGCTGCACTCCCTCAATAGCAAGAATGTCCTTCCTCAGGTTAGGAGACCAAAACTGTACACAATACTCCAAGTGTGGCCTCACCAAGGCCCTGTACAACTGTAGCAACACCTCCCTGCCTCTGTACTCAAATCCCCTTGCTATGAAGGCCAACATGCCATTTGCTTTCTTAACCGCCTGCTGTACCTGCATGCCAACCTTCAATGACTGATGTACCATGAACCCAGGTCTCTTTGCACCTCCCCTTTTCCTAATCTGTCACCATTCAGATAATAGTCTGTCTCTCTGTTTTTACCACCAAAGTGGATAACCTCACATTACTGGCAAACGCAATGGTTCAGAGACCATTTTACACAAATGACAGCCAAGAGTGGCGACTAAAATTGTGCATGGACCGTGAAAGGGTTGGGCAGTTTTATTTTTAATCTTGATTGGTAGTGATGGATGTAGTAATCCCCAAAGGACCTTTTACATAGCCTCTTCTCCCCACCCATTGTAGTGTAGCTTGGTGTTGCTGATTGAGTAAACTCTTTGACCAGTTCTCTGTGGGCTGCAGACAACCTAGCTCTTCCTCCAGCAAGTAATCAGGAAGGCAAATGGAATGTTGGCCTTTATTTAAGGAGGGATATACTTGCATCGGAGGCAGTTCAGAGAAGGTTCACGAGATTGATTCCGGAGATGAAGGGGTTGTCTTATGAAGAAAAGTTGAGTAGGTTGGGCCTCTACTCATTGGAGTTTAGAAGAATGAGAGATGATCTTATTGAAACGTATAAGATTCTGAGCGGGCTTGACAGGGTAGATGCAGAGAGGATGTTTCCCCTTGTGGGGGAATCTAGAACGAGGGGGCATAGTTTCAGAATAAGGGGTCGCCCATTTAAAACGAAGATGAGGAGGAATTTATTCTCTCAGAGGGTCGTGAATTTTTGGAATTCTCTACCCCAGAGAGCTGTGGAGGCTGGGTCACTGAATATATTCAAGGCTGAGAGACACAGATTCTTGAATTATAGGGGAGTCATGGGGTTATGGGGAGCAGGCAGGTAAATGGAGTTGAGCCCAAGATCAGATCAGCCATGATTTTATTGAATGGCGGAGCAGGCTCGAGGGGCCAGAAGGCCTACTCCTGCTCCTATTTCTTACGTTCTGATGTTCCAACTCTTGAAATTTTTCTGCATCATTAATTAAGTCATGTTCAACCCACCTATTGCCCACTGTTGTGTTATTTGTTTGATATAAGTGTTTTAACAGTTAAGTTGAAATCCCAGCCTTCGGCTACTTGTGAAACAGGAACAATGCAGTACACCTCATCTGTCCAGCCCCAGGATCGTGTCGCTTACCTATCCTGGGTGACTTACATAGCCCAGCGGACAGTGCCAGCATAGGCTCATACACTGATTTGGGCTAATACTGCTGTTAGGGCTAGGAAAGAAAGGGGCTGCTCTGGGTGATGGGATCCTTCTGGCTGCCAGTGGAGAAGGCCCCAAAATCAATCTGAAGATGCAAGGGGAAAGGTAGAGAGCAAAAAAAAAATATCTAAAGAGGTCTACTTTGAGATCTTCTGCCTTTCCCCGGGAGTCTCACTGATCCAACCCCCATCTAGTTGAGGCCCGGGGACAGCCCACAGAACCATCTTTTCTGGGTACCCTTTACTTGGGGCATCCTGCAAGCGTGAAGGATGGAAAATGAGGTGGGAGGCTGGGAATACACTTCCCGCTTCATTTAAATTGATCCCTCCGGCTTACACCTGCTACAGGTGAAGGCTAGGCTGTGCCCTGCCACAGGAAAGCACCAGGCCGGTGTCAAAGGGCAGAAGCCTTTGTGCCAGGGGATTGCTCTGTTTTGTCTGTCAACGATGTCATGGTTTGTTATATGGTGCGAGTACAGGAGCGATTCTTTATGACAAAAGGTTGAAGTGGTGATTCACTAAAGTGGCCTAAAGTGAACCATGGTCATTTGTGCCATTATTCACTGTAGACAGCACCTTATCATAAGAGTTGCTTATCCCTTCTTACTGCAACATATTGATGGCCCTGAGTTTGATTGAACATAAAAACTTAAGAAATAGCAGCAGGAATAGGCCCCTTGACCCTGCTCCGCCATTCAATAAGATCATGGCTGATCTTCTACTTCAACACTTTCCTGCACTATCCCCACATCCCTTGATTGCCTTAATATTCAAAAATACATCGATCTCGGTCTTGAATATATTCAAAGACTGAGCTTCCACAGGCCTCTGGGGTAGAGAATTCCAAAGATTCACCACCCTCTGAGTGAAGAAATTTCTCCTCATCTCAGTCCTAAATGGCCGACCCCTTATTCTGAGACAGTGACCCCTGGTTCTAGACACCCCAGCCAGGGGAAACATCCTCCCTGCATCTACCCTGTCAAGCCCTGTGGGAATTTGTATGTTTCAGTGAGATCACCTCTCTTTCTAAACTCTAGAGAATATAGGCCTAGTCTACTTTATCTCTCCTCATAGGACAATCCCCCCATCCCAGGAATCAGTCTGGTGAATCTTTGTTGCACTTCCTCTCTGGCAAGTATATCCTTCCCTGGGTTTGGGCTAGCTAACATAGTATCGGTCCTTCTGTAGGAGGCGTGAGTGTTGTGGCGGTTTGTTGCAGGCAGAAGAATGTCCCTTTCATTGTTTTATGGCACCAGTAAATCACTTATCACCAGACACTGCAAGAGTAATAATTCCACTGGAGAGCCTGGAAACCATTTAGCAGTTGAGAAAATTATAGCACTGTAGTGTATTTCTATCAGTTACTGAGCATTGCACAGCTTTGGAGACTGGCTGTATAGCAATTATTATTAACTCTTGTGAGAAAAATGCTCTTGTATATCTGCTAGCTGCACCATGAAATGTTTTTTTTCCAAAAATATACTTTATTCATATAAAATTTTCACAATACATTGGAAAATAGTTCAGTACCTTGCGGTCAGCAATTCCATACAATTTGTTTGGATGCTGACAGCAGTTCCATACAATGCACTAGCGTACATTTCATTTCAAGGTACAGTTTAGTACAATCCGTAAATCACGTTACATGTAGTACTGTGCAAATGAGCGTATTACATGGAGCAGGTGAGAACAGGTTTACATTACATTCCAGAATACATTTCAATACTGATCATGAATCACGTTACATGTAGCATTATGCAGGTGAAAGCAGTACACGGAACGATGGAAATGCATTTACATTTCTTTACAAGTTACTAAACAGTGCAGAGACTTTCATTATACATGGCACAACACAGGTGTGTTTCAGTACATGGTGCTCTATGTATACAAGCAGATTAACAAGTACAGCCCGAGGGGAGTCTGATTCCAGCCCCTGGGTTTACCGTGGCGGAAGGGCCCTAAACTGTGGCTCTTCCCCACCGTGCCTTTGCGGCGACTGCACCAATCTTTAGTGTGTCCCTCAGCACGTACTCCTGGACCTTGGATTGCGCCAGTCTGCAACACTTGGCTGTGGACATCTCCTTGCTCTGGAAGACCAGCAAGTTTCAGGAAGACCAAAGTGCGACTTTCACCGAGTTGATGGCTCTCCAGCAGCAGATGATATCTGTCTCGGTGTGTGTCCCTGGGAACAATCCGCAGAGCACAGAGTCCTGTGTTACGGAGCTGCTTGGGATGAACCTCGACAGCAATCGCTGCATCTCCTTCCAGACCTGCTTTGCAAAGGGGCAATCCCGAAGGAGATGGATGACAGTCTCGTCCGCACCGCAGTCGACTCGGGGGCAGAGTGCCGTGTCTCTGAAACCCCAGCTGTGCATGGAGGATCTGACGGGTAGGGCCCTTGGTGCTTGTGTGAAAGCTCTGGCGATGAGACATTAAGTGATCCATCTAAAGCAGTAATGCGAAGGAACTGAGGTAATGGAAACTGTTGCTGGAGAGAAGGAGCTATGATAGAGGCACTCTATTAACTTGTGGTGGGGTGGGGTCCACTGACATTGAAATTGTACAAAGATTAGCATACAAACCCTTAACAACACATTAAATCCCTTTTAACCGAGGCACTCAGCTGTTAATTTTAATCTCCATGTGATGTAAGTTCAAAGCTAATGGGCTCTGCAACAATTTTCAGTGCTTAAAAAAATAGGGGCACATGATGAGAACTATTGTATTGCCAAAGTATATTGGAACTCCAATGGCCCATGCCATAAGAATGGTGATATGCACTGAGCAACCCTCTGCAGGAGGAGGGATGTGAAAAGGAGGGTCGCTAATACTTCTGTCCAGTTAACACTGGTGTTGAGAGCAGGATCAGAACCAGAGGTTCATAGCTGCCAATCTAGAAAATACTAACCCTGCCCACCAAAAAAGTGGCAACTACAAAACAGGCCCGAATCCAGGCCTACTGACAAGATAACATTAGACAAAGTGCAAGGGGGGTGGCGGGGGGAGGGAGGGACTGCAAGTATCATCAACCTTCCATTCTTGTTTAGCAGAGAGCTATGGAAAAATATGAAGGATTTTCCATCAGTTTCTCTCAGAAAGTTTATGGTTCTGTATTGGTCCTCGCTGTTGCTACATTTGAGCCTTTGTTTCTATAGTGACACAAGGCATTATTCTCCCCTTCTCCCTGCCCCTCCAGTTAACAGACATAGTCATCTTCTCCTCTTGCGCTCAATGGTGTGGGAGCAATGTTTGGAAGTGGATATATTGTATGTTGTGCTTAAGACTTGACTTCGAGAGGGTTTATGGGCAATCTTTCCTCCCACCGGCAAGAAAATGTTGATTTTCGACGCTTCATTTTGTGCCCTTTTCAGCATTTTGGATTTATCTTTGTATACCAATGCACACATCCCTATGACTAGATCAGTTCCGTTGGGCGGGCCACATTGTCCGCATGCCCGACATGAGACTCCCAAAGTAAGCACTCTATTCAGAACTCCTACACGATAAGCGAGCCCCAGGTGGGCAGAGGAAATGTTTCAAGGATACCCTCAAAGCCTCCTTGATAAAGTGCAACATCCTCACCGATATCTGGGAATCCTTGGCCAAAGACTGCCCTAAGTGGAGGAAGAGCAGCCGGGAGGGCACTGAGCACCTCAAGTCTCGTCGCCGAGAGCATGCAGAAAACAAGCACAGGCAGCGGAAGGATCATGTGGCAAACCAGACTCCCCACCCACCCTGTCCTTCAACCACTGTCTGCCCCACCTGTGACAGAGACTGTAAATCTCGTATTGGACTGTACAGTCACCTGAGAGCTCACTTTTAGAGTGGAAGCAAGTCTTCCTCGATTTCGAAGGACTGCCTATGATGATGATATGTGTATATTTTATAATGTGTGCACTGCCACATCATGTCCTAAAGAAACACTTGTCAGACTTGTATTTATATTCTGAGGGGGCTTGACAGGGTAGATGCAGAGAGGATGTTTCCCCTCATGGAGGAATCTAGAACTAGGGGGCATAGTTCCAGAATAAAGGGTTGCCCATTTAAAACAGAAATGAGGATGAATTTCTTCTCTCAGAGGGTCATGAATCTTTGGAATTCTCTACCGCAGAGAGCTGTGGCGCCTGGGTCATTGAATATAGTTAAGGTGCAGATAGACAGATTTTTGAATGATAAGGGAGTCAAGGGTTATGGGGAGTGGGCAGGGAAGTGGAGTTGAGGCCAGAATCACATCAGCCATGATCTATTGAATGGCGGAGCAGGCTAAAGGGGCCAAATGGTCTATTCCTGCTCCTCTTTCTTATGTTTTTGTGTTCTTATATAGCACCCTTCACTACCTCAGGACGTTCCAAAGCACGATACAACCAGTGAAAAACATTTTGGAGTGTAGTCACTGTTGTAATGTAGGAAATGTGGCAGCCAATTCATGGTCCCACAAGATCTCACAAACAGCAGTGAGATAATGACAAGATAATCTGTTTTAGTGATGTTGATTGAAGGATAAATATTGGCCAGGACACCGGGGATAACTCCCCTGCTCTTCTTTGAAATAGTGCCATGGGATCTTTTATGTCTACCTGAGAGAGCAGACGAGGCCTCGGTTTAACATTCCATCCGAAAGATGGCACCACTGACAGTGCAGTACTCCCTCAGCGCTGCACTGGAGTGTCAGCCTAGATTTATGTGCTCAATTCTCTGAAGTGGGACTTGAACCCACAACCTTCTGACTCAGAGGTGAGCGTGCTACTATTCTAAGCCACGGCTGACACCGGTAAAATACACCATACAATTTACACACAAAATATGCTCTCCTAATGGTTCGGTGAATAGTCGAGTCAGACCAGGTAATGCAACTAACTTACAGCCATCCCGCCACCAGAGCCCAGCCAGCCAGCTTTCAGCTAATGGAAGTCTAACAACCACACCAGCAGAAGATGAGGAGCTCTGATTGCCTAGCTTATGGGAGAAGGCCCAATGGGATCATCAGGCTCAGGAGAGGCAGAAGACCAGGTGTAGGAAAAGCCATGTCACGAGCGTGAGACTTGTATATTGACAAAAAGCTTTGCAGTAAAACCAAATAGTATCTCACGCATCTCCAGGTTTTGATGTTCCCACCGTTCCAGCTGTAGGTTTTCCTGCTGCCTCTTCCACTGCTGATTATGCCACTTCTGGGAGAGGGAAGAGATTTGATTAAATAGGTGATTGGAGCAAGTGTAAGCCAACATTTTCAGAAGTGAAAAGAATTTTAAAGTGGTAAACTGTTTACTACACTCTATATATTTACATTCACAGCCATCCTTTTCCCCAAAGTTTACAGAGATACTCGAATGCTTCTCTCAACAAATACACATCGCACTCCCCACCAATGAAAAGTTCACAAAGACATTCTTTCCCCTCTCCCCACTTAATACACTTTTTCCGTTCTCCCCCTAGTTCACAGAAACTCTTCTCACAATTTATCCTTTCACTATAGCTCCTGACACCCAGCGACTGCCACTTTGATTGAGAATCCATCTCTGCTGCAAGCAGTGGGCATAGAGTTGCCAACCCTGCCAAATTGTCATGGAGTATCACGGAAGATTTGAAGATTAATCTTCCAAACACTGTTGCGAGCAACCCGAGAGAAAAAGTATGCCAGTCAGACTCGCAGCAAACAGCAGGGCTGGCATGCGCCCAGGATGCAATGCGGCCCTGTTACATACATACTCAAAAAGTAAAACGTGTAATGGATAGAGCAGTTTCTGTAGCACAGAGGATTGTGGGTATTGTAACCACCATTATCGACACATTATTAATGTGTCGGTCAACCAATAGCTGGAGTGTAAGGCTCAGGTGGTTGGAGATCATGTGAAGAAACCTCCTGGACTACAATCCTACCAGAGTTAGCAACCCTAAGTGGGCGAGGAGTCCTGACCTTTTAAAACTGTGAGATTATGCCCAAGTGTCAATAAAGTTTGTCATAAGGTAATACAATAAGATAGGCCACATTCACGATTAATGTAATGTCACTTCCTGTCATCATCTTTGTTTCCTGCAAGAGTTCGATCCCAGGCAACAGTTAGAAGTCATAAATGGAATGGTATCATTAAAACTGAGCACGGTGGCCCATGAGTTTACCACAGAGCATTGTGGGATATTTAAACCATTGCTGATTTTTGTTTATAAACATGGACACTGGGTGTAAAATGCTGACTGCAAAATATGAATGATTGGCTGGTTGGCACAGAATGGAGGCTGGTTGCCTCTGGAAGAAGTAAGATGCAGGCAGTATATATTAGTTCGGAGGAGAGTGATGAGGAGTAGCTTGCATATAGCAACGAAATGAGCTCCAGTGAGAAGGTGGTGCAGAGCAGGGCATGTATGTCGTGGGGCTGGGCGGAGAGCATATAGAAGGTTAAAGCTAAGCTGCTGGAATTATTGTGGGAAGACCTGGAGAATGAAATTCCCATTTTATACACACCACTGACGTTTCCAGTAAAATTATTGACAGGAGAAATATTATCACCTGGAATAGAAGTATGATGGGAGGTGACAAAAGGAAGAGTGTGTGACATCTGTCACCAACCTGTTTGTGATGTGTAATTGGCCAAATCCTAGATGTACTACTGAGCGAGAAAGCAAATGAAGACACTTCCTCATGGGGAGCAACATGAGAGCTGGAAGGGTCAGCCACACAGGCCCCTCTTGTGCAATTAAAAGTAGGAGGAGGAAGGTCAGAATTTGCAGGGGTGCATATTATGGAGAGCTGGCTATGGGCATAAATTGTTCCTCTACCTCCCCGCTAAATGTTAAGTTATTTAATCTGCGTCCTGTCACCTTGGACCTGTGCTTGCAGTCCAGAACTGATATTTTAATTGCAACATCGGCTTCTTGAAATTCTGGTCTGCAAGGGAATGAAGACTAAATTAATAAATAATTAATGAACTTCAGACTTCCACTTCATGCTAAAACCATTACTTGAATAAGAAGTCTCTAGTGTTGCTTTGAGCTCACGGGGTTACTTTTGCTCGTAGATTGTGTGTGCGAAGGAAGAATTCAAAAACAGGCCCTGCATGCGGCCTGTACACCTCCCTCACTGGGTGAGCAAACTGCCAGTATTTTTGCTAACACTGCCCGTGTCCAGGCAGCCACTAGACGTGGCAGCCCTGTTCTCATGGTCCAGTGAATCCCCTCTCCGATTTTCGCTTCCTCTCTGACTCTTCACAGCCTCTCCCCCCACAATAACTTGACTGGGATTTGAAAAGGCAGGAAAGTGGAGATTGAACCCAAGATTCAGCATTCATAGAACCATAGAATCACAGAAATTTGCAGCACGCACGGAAGGAGGCCATTTCGGCCCATCGTGTCTGTGCCGGCCAACCAAGAGCTATCCATCCTAATCCCACTTTCTAGCTCTTGGTCCGTAGCCCTGTGGGTTATGGCACTTTAAGTGCACATCCAAGTACTTTTTAAATGTGGTGAGGGTTTCTGCCTCTACCACCCTTTCAGGCAGTGAGTTCCAGACCCCTACCACTCTCTGGGTGAAGAAATTTCCCCTCATATCTCCTCTAAACCTCCCCTCAATTACTTTAAATCTCTGTCCCTCTGGTTGTTGACCCCTCTGCCAAGGGAAACAGGTCCTTCCTATCCACTCTATCTAAGCCGCTCATAATTTGATACACCTCAGTTGGGTCTCCCCTCAGCCTCCTCTATTCCAGCGGCGTTAATTCTTCAGCTGCCTCATCGTGAACCAATCTTATATTTTTACCCTTCTTTATTTCTTGCCAGCCAAATTTAGATTCCCCCTGCCCACGAGATCCCCACAAAGACGATGGACCAGGGAAATGGTTCCAAGGAACTACTTCTGTTGCTCTATAATTGTTTACTTAGAGATGGTCATGCTTGCCAGAGTCAGGTCCTCCTCAGGAAACAGGGATGTCTTACCTCTGGTTAGTGCACACTGCCCCCAAGAGTCCATATCAGAAACTCATGATGTGGCAAACTGTGCTTTTGTACTGACATACGATGTGGCCAACATCTTGATACAGGCCTTGACCGAAATGGTCATTCTTCACCATTCTGCTGACTGTCAAATTTATCACAGGCAGTGATTGTAAAAGGTGGTGCCTTTGTACACAACTGGTTGTTGCAACATTTCAAGTTATGTCGTTAGCAAAGCATTTTGACTTGTCACTTCTATATCTGATTACAGACAGGAGAAAGCAGTTGAAGAGGATTAAAAACACAGGCAAATATTAAACAAAACTGGTTTAAGAGCTTACAAACTGCCATGCAGAAAATCACTTTGAGAAACGACAGCAAGGAGATGCAAGTAACTTTAGAGATGTCAGGAAATAGTTAAAGTAAAGAGCTGTTCCGAGGTTGTCTGTAATGTCTCGGTGGGCTGTCTGGGGTTTATTTTACAGCCGTTTGAAGATACTGATGGTGTTTGTTTTCTCTCAGCTGTCTGCAGTGGGGAGATCACCGACTCCGCTGGAGTTGTGCTGTCTCCCAATTGGCCAGAAGCCTACGACAAGGGCCAGGACTGCATTTGGGGGATACACGTGGAGGAGGACAAACGGATCATGCTGGACCTTCAAGCGTAAGTGAACAATAGGAGCAAAGTGTACTGTGCACTCACGGCGCCACGCATAAGACAACTGGCTTGGGAACTGGAAATTTAGGGCCATCAGACAGGGAGTCTGTAGAAATTGAACGCTGAGAGATGGAGGTCATTAACTGTGAAAATAGTGTGAGGCTTTGTGAGCATTTTGAATACAGTTAGACTCATCAACCTGTGACATGCTGGGAACTTCAATTTTGCAGCCATTTTCTATCTCCCTCTTCAGCTACAACAAAAACTTGCATTTATGTAGTGGCTGTAATGTAGTTTAAAAAGTACCAAGGTGCTTCACAGGAGTGACAAAATATGACACCGAGCCACCTAAGGAGTTATTGAGACAGGTGTTCAAAAGCTTGGTCAAAGAGGTAGGTTTTAAGGAGCATCTTAAAGGAGGAGAGAGAGGCACTTCAGTCTTAGCCCAGAGTTGCAGAACCTTGATATCATCAGAAAGCCTGAGTTCAGCTTCCTCCCCCTTTTGATACGTCACCAAGACTGATTTCCTTCAGCATTACTCACCTCTGCCCCTACCTTCCTTGTCACACATTAAAACCCTAAACTTCACTATTAGATTGCTCCAGCACTCTCCTTCCTGGCCTTCCTGCTTCTACCATTCATAAACTGCAAGTCACGATGGGCTGTGTTCCCCACCTGCTCCAAGACACACATCCCAACACCCTTCCCCTCCCGAAGATCCACTGACCTCTTGTGTTACAGAGAACTGACTTTTAAGATGCTTGTTCTCACCTTCAAATCCCTCCACAGCCACAACGCCCTCTACCTCTATCATCTCCTCCACATCTATCGTCTCCTCCACCCATACCCTGGCACACGTCCTCCAGCACCAGCCTACCTCTTGTTCCATGCCCCCCAGATTCCACCATCCTTAAACTTGCCGTCGGGAACCCTCACCATTCCCCCCCACCTCCCCCCCACAACATCTACAAAAATCTAATTTAGAATCTCTTCTTCGGCCAACCTTTTCCTGACTGTGTTCATCTTAAATGCCATGAGTGCTGTACATAAGAACATAAGAAATAGGAGCAGGAGTAGGCCATTTGGCCCCTCGAGCCTGCTCCGCCATTCAATAAGATCATGGCTGATCTGATCTTGGCCTCAACTCCGCTTCCCCGCCCGCTCCCCATAACCCTTGACTCCCCTGCACTTCAAAAATCTGCCTATCTCCGCCTTGAATATATTCAGTGATCCAACCTCCATAGCTCTCTGGGGTAGAGAATTCCAAAGATTCACGACCCTCTGAGAGAAGAAATTCCTCCTCATCTCCTTCTTAAATGGGCAACCCCTTATTCTGAAACTATGCCCCCTAGTTCTAGATTTCCCTAGAAGGGGAAACATCCTCTCCACATCCACCCTGTCAAGCCCCCTCAGAAACTTATATGTTTCAATAAGATTACC